>NC_059541.1:1224621-1527651 GCF_905220415.1 Colias croceus | reverse complement strand
AAATCTAAAAAATCATTTGTTTTATTCTAAGTTATGTCGATTTTTTTTTTGTTTTCTAAAATAAAGGTTTAGTTTGATAATAAAACATCTAGAAGGTACAGTACCTGGCTAAGTTTGCGATGACGCAACCGGCACTCGTAATTGTTACCTATTGGTGAAATATCCCGTATGGACCGCTTTGGTACAGTCAAATGCAAATTAGTAAATTTTTTTTTATTATTTTATATAGATGTACTAAAACACATCCTTCCTACTAATATTATAAATGCGAAAGTTTGTGAGCATGTGTGTGTGATTGTTACTCTTTCACGCAAATACTACTGAACCGATTACAATAAAATGTAGCACACATATAGAGGGTAACTTGGATTATACATAGTTTTATCCCAGAAATCTCACGGGAACGGGAACTATGCGGGTTTTCCTTTGAAAACGCGGGTGAAGCTGCGGGCGGAAATCTAGTAGAAACATAAGAAGAAAAGGGTGCATGTAAATATTTAGATAAGGTGACATTAAATATGTTTTTGTAGTTGCTAAATTTTTGTATCAATTGAGTTTTTGTAACTATTTTCGTGTTCTTACACGGTGAAGTAAAGAAGCATGTAAATTATATATAAATTATGCCAATTAAATAATAATTTAGATATTATATACGGCACCTGATAAAAATGATATAGATACTAAGTTATACCTACTCTGACAACAGACAAACAGGATATTTAATAAACATACCAAATCATTTTTTGCAACAAAACTAACCTCAATTTTTTATGAGTAGATAATAATTACTATATATATATATATATATATTATTCCTATAGGTACACAATAACCATATACTTAAAGATTGATTGATGATGTTACCTTGAAACTAACTGCAATCATTTTATTATGCCATTGTTGGCATGGCATTTAACCTTTAGTTTTTTACTTGAGAGGTCAATTAATAACCCAAACGGACAAGATAAAGCGGCAATCCATCTATTATTATAAATGCCAAAGTTTGGATATTTATTACTGGTCGATAACTAAACTAATTTAGGTAGGAACTTCGGGAATTAATTTTGTGAACGTTTTTATCTATCGATATTATAAATGCGATTAAAATCAAATATTATCTAGTATTTGTTTAAATACATTAAAATTCACACATATAACTAAATCAAAATATAATTTGTATTAAAAAAAAAATAAGGAAAATACATAATTGAGTGCCAAATGACTGATGGTGTTTATTTTCACTTATGTTTCTGTTATAAAAAAGAGCGTGTGTGCCGAGCACACGTGTGAAGTGAAACTTCTTTGGTAAGATTCAAAGATACCAAAATCGTTGCCTTACTCCATGATGTGACGGCATTGCTATGACGCGACTTGAATTATTTTTAAAGAAACTTCATTTCAAAAGGTTATTTTTTTGTGAAAATCAATACAATTAAATAAAATTTCTTCACGACTGTACCTCCACCAGCCCGGAACGACATTTGTACTAACATAAACACAATAGTGAAATCTTATGCACTAGAGACCATTAATTCTAATGTCCATTGTTTCACTTTCATTATAATATTAAGATATTATACAACGGGATATAATGAACTTTTAAAGGTCAAAGAAATTGGTTTAAATCTAAATTACGTGCATCTAGAAATAACCATCATTATTTAGGAAAATGGTACCTAGCCTACGTCTTAGAAAATAGTTAGCAAAAACAATGAAAACACATAAAAATATATTAATATTGAAAATGTTTATAAGTGTCGTTTTCCAGCTAAATTGACTGAACCCTTTGAAAAAAAGTATTATCAAGATCGTCAATTTCTGGGGTGTATGAAGAATTTTTATTTTATTTCTACTTCCCAGATCCGTAATTTAAAGTCTCTCTTAAATGAATAAAACAAACGCTACATTGAACTAATTTTACTCACATTCAAACATTACCACGAAATTAAAACAAAATCACAAGGAAAGTTTACTACAAAAAACACTCACGCCCATAATTAAAAGGAAAATCAAGAACAACATAAAACTCAATATGGTGTAAAGTTTAATGTTAATTAAAAAGTTGTAACCTAGTGTCAAAGACCGTAGAACTAGACAGACCAGTCGTGTCGAAACACACGCTGGACAGACCTTCACTCCCTTTGAACACCCAGTGGCAACTATATTGACAAATCTCATGCTTAAAATAAAGTGCATTATTTTGGTGGCCTAATGCCCGATTTCACCAATAACCCCTAAACAGTCTCCTAAGTAAGAGTTCCTTAGTTTAAGGGACCCTTCAAATCACTACCGAACCTAACGATTTAGGTGACACTTATCTGTCGGTGAAAGCAAATTTTATGTTAGGCATCCCCTAAATTGACTTAGGTGACACTTAAATTTTACGGGCTGTTGGTGAAAACGGGCATAAGTGTATGATGTGTGGATCTCTTTAAGACATGACATAGAAGATAATCATCCAAAATATGCAAATGTATGTGTTTTCATTCATACATATATACTTACTTACACAATGTATTCAATATTTCTAGTACACAAAAGAAATAGTTATCCAAACAATTATAAAAAAAACAGTGTTGTTTAACAGTTCAAATTAAATTCTATTGAACAAATTAGTTTGTTTCATTATTTATTTTATATTTTATTAATCCTTTGTTTTTTCGTCAACCGTAATAGCATTCCTTAAACATAAAGCACAAAAGCCCCAACACACTGTACCCTTTTCTTCGGCCCCACGTGTAAAATAACTAGAGTATTGCGTAATATCTTTCGGCAAACAGTGTAGTACACTTGCGATACAAATTCATTTGTACCGATTGGCACACGTATTTGAAACCTAAACCTGTTGTACAATTGCTTGATAAGATTGAATTTCTAAATGTAGAAAGGTCTCGAGTCTAAATGACGAAAATCGGAGCTACAATAGATGGTTTGATTGAAATATAAATTTTCTATAAGTAAGCTTGTAAATCAGAGAAAAATATATTCTTTCAATACTTTTGCATTCAAATCTACTAAGCATTATAACGAGAAACATAACAGAGTATTAATGTTGCGTCAGTTTTCTTGTCTTGTCCAGCTTTTTATGATTTTCTTTTCAAAAAGAATCTGACCTTCTGAGGTCAGATGAGGTCAGATATCAGTAGAAAAAAAACAGTGAACAGATAGATTATTTTTATACATAACTTTGTTTATCTATTAAAATATAACAGAGATACAAATTCAATTTACGACAATTGTGTTGAATCCCCGGCCTTACAAAATACATAAACGCACTAGACTCAAATACACACATGATATATGTTTATATAACAGTGTGTACAAGTATATATGTATATAAATACTAAGTGAGATACCGAACGTGAACATTACCACTAACTTTCCAACAGTACTGACCAAGAGTATTGTGACCATAGATAATAGATACTAGAAGGTTCTTATTATCTAGAAATTTCCTTTTTTCATAATAAATATCAGTATCTAAATCAAGGAAAAATACACCGTGCATTGGTTAGGTTTAAAGCATTGATTAATTAAGCAATTTAAACATATAAAGGATAAATCAAAATAAATATTCTATATTATATAATATATATATTGATATTTCACGCTGCTCGATAAGCCACATGTATTGAAAGAAAATTTGAACTTTTCTTATCCATTCAATCACTATTAAACCCAGGACATGTAACCTAAACTAATGCTTGCAATAATAAAGTTTGACAATTTCTATAATCTACCATAGGGGTGGTGAAAATTCTAGTTTCAATTCTTACCACCCACCTGCGCTCCATTGCACCTATCACTGTGAAACATTCGACAAAAGTGTATCATAATATAATCAAAGATAATAATATCATCACATGCAGAGAATGAACAAGAATACGTGTATTATATGTATATATTTCGATATGTGGAGACTCTATAATCGTGAATGAGTATAAAAAGTGACGCTTCCAGTAGTATAAGCCAGTGATTAGTGTATAATAGAGCAGAAGGGCAGACGGAAGTTTGTCGAACGGCTAAGTCGACCCGTCTAATAGTTGCTAACGATATCGAAGGGTAGGGAGCTATTCTGGAAGCCAACGATATTTGATGCATTACTTCAGATTTCGTTCGTCGTTTCAGCATTTTCAGGACGTCCACTGTTGGACATAGGCCTCCCCAAAAGATTTATTGACTTCACATGTATAAAAAAAGTTATCTGCATCTTGAGTATGATGAAAATTATGTAATGTTGGAAGCCATTTAGGTAATAAAAGTAGTTCGTAAATGTTTGAAACCAAAATATGTTCCTAAAAAAAACATTGTGTGATATAGAATCAACGTTCATCTTAAAGTTAGAATCCTTACTAATATTATAAATACGAAAGTAACTCTGTCTGTCTGTCTGTTACTTAATCACGCGTAAACTACTGAACCAATTTGCAAGAAATTTGGTATGGAGATATTTTGATACCTGAGAAAGGACATAGGCTAGCTTTTATTGCGAAATATGTACCACGGGCGAAGCCGGGGCGGACCACTAGTGCTTTATAATTTATACCTTTTTGTTGAATATACAGTTGTATGAAACCCTTCGAAATATCTATAAAATATATCGATGGTTTTGAGAATCGTCCATACGTAGTGAGACGTAACACGTATCGAAGTTGTGAAAATGAGTTAGAAATACTGCCAACGAGTTATTGGCTCTCTGAGTTTCTCTAATTCTTTAAACTGTTCCAGATTATACTGCTTAATACTTTGGTTTTTCTGAAATAATTGCCTTAAAAAGAAATAATAAAATACTTTTTTTATTAACGAACATATCTTTCTTACTATAAATAACCAAATACTTTGTTAGATTTTATTGAAGTCGATTCCCTTATTACTCTTACTTTTTATTTATTAGATTACCCTTTACCTGTTTCCCAATTTTCCATATTTAAAATCTAAATATAGGAATATTAAAATAGACTTCCGTTTCCATTAAATAAGATAAGATGCTTAGGTACAAGAATTTAATTTGAAAATATCTTAATTATCGGTAACCAAAATTGTTCATTAATTTAATTAAAATTTTATTCGTTAATATATTCATAAGATTCATGCATTAAAATAGTATTTCTGTAATAAAATTTGAAAAAGCAACATAGAAACATAACACCAATAGTCTAAATTCTGGTTTATTTTTATACCATTTCTATGTAAATTATAAATGGAAATGGTGAGTTTACTGCCTCAGTAAACTTCAATTTACTGAGGCAATATAATTAATAAAACAAATTGCGTAACAATTTTCGTATCACCCAAAAAAACTCCTATTAATTCATCTAAAATATTCAATAGCAAATGTTAACCGAGCCCAAAGTATTATTAGCAAGGAAACCTTACATTTTCACTAACAATAGGGGAATATGACTAAGACTCGAATATTCTATATACCACAATATTTAGTTTAATTACTTGATTTAAACTAAATGTTGTATGCTATAATATATATGTATACTAATATAAAGCTGAAAAATTTGTTTGATGGCTTTTGCTTGAACAAGCTAATCACAGGAACCACTACCTATTATAAATAGGAAAGTTACTATTTATCGAGGAATATTATAAACCTTTAATATAATATAATCACGCTAAGTTCAAAAGGAGCGGGGAAATGCAGGTAACCAAAGGGCATAGCTAGTTTCAAGATAATATGATGAAATCGAAGTACTTAAGTACTTATTATTTTAAAAATCGTTTTAAACATTATTGCACTAATTCTAATTACCAACAAAAATGCACTAAATTAATTTAACCTTGAAATCTAAGCATTGGATAATACAAGGAAGGCACAAATTATGCATGTTCTTGAATGTAATGCATTTAATTATAAGCGAAAGTGAATTCAATGACCGCTTAATTACAATTATGTATCAATTATGTGGCCAATTACTCGTACATATTACATTATGCGTACATAGTATTATTAAATACGATGTAATGACATGATTACAGGGATTCTATTGTTTAAACTTTGTAATTTAGAAATGAAAGAGAAAAGCCATATAAATAAAATTTAATTGGCTCTTTGTTATATATTTATTCATTAGTATATCTCCCTATCTGTGGTTCCAATTTTGATGGGCTGATGATAATGATGATGATAATAATGACGCCTAGATTAGCACACGACGACGAGCTAAGAAAACAGAAAAATATAAGACATATTCGAGTGTGCTCCATATTGCAACTAAATTAAATACATGCGTTCAACCACTAGCCATAGATTATCAAAATTACATCGAAACCATATAGATACATATTACTATCGCCATCTACATTAATTAATTAGCAATAAAAACCAAACCGCATTTACCAATTAGGCCTGCATGTTTTATAATTAACCATACCACATATTTTATACCTAACAAGTTTATCCTTTACAAACTTTGACATAGATTATGTAAAAAACAGACACAGTATTTAAACCCTAACCCTATTATGCACAGAGCGAGCATCGTTGCGGTGACGTTGCTAAATTACACTGTGGCCAAATGCTCTGTGCAGCGAGCGTGCCTTTCCAGACGTTGCACTCTTTTAACCTAGTCATTTACAGAGATTAAACTACAGATGTAGCATTTACATCATTTTATTATTATTATTTTATTATTATGAGCTGCTGTGGTCGACCCCGATTGTAACTGTTGATGTTGTAGGCTCTCTTTGAAACATTCAATTACATCTTTCTTCGTCTTTATGTGCAAAATATGCTGTACACACCTTGTGCTTTCAATCTGGCTTATCGGAACCATAACCAATATGAGTAGGTGTAACGTACAGTTCAAACTACAATATGAGAACATAAAAGTATTGTATTAACATTACATACCTACAGAAAATCCTGATCCTTCAAGGCATGATGATACTACACAGAAAATATTTTGTACTACTTTATAAATACAGAAAGGAAAACAAGTAAATATTTGTTAATATCTACAATATTTCCCGAATAATCTTTGACATGTTAACATAGCATGAGTCGGTAACCGTGACGCTCCATAATATTGCTTCTCAAACTTGAACCTTTCCCAACATAACTTTATCTATAAATAACCCTTGTTGCGTGCAGATAAGATATATATTCCTGTGTTCTGTTTAATCTTTATTCTTGTTTTACCATTCGGCTTGCAAAGTTCTTTGACACTAGGGAATCACATCTTTTCTACGCGATTCATATCGCGGTTTCAGCACAGGTTATCTCGGTTTTTCTTTAACTGAATATACAATTTACATAAAATGGTACAGAATATGTAAATTGTCTATTCCTTTGAAGTATACAATAAAACACGTATGTAAT
Organism: Colias croceus; assembly: GCF_905220415.1. NCBI lineage: Eukaryota > Metazoa > Arthropoda > Insecta > Lepidoptera > Pieridae > Colias > Colias croceus. The sequence continues at coordinate 1,520,321 of NC_059541.1, read as the reverse complement.
TATTTTTTCCAGCCTGATTGATGAAAGTTGATATGAAATCTGAGTGTTCCTTTATTACATGACTATATTATTATCTATGTCTTAAATGTGACTAGTAGAATAAATATATTAAGTGAAGTAAACATAAGATTTAACATGCTTTCCATTTCTATTTTTCCAAGGCCTCTAAAAACACTGAAAACCTTTTTTTTAAAACATGGTCTACCACCGACGGCCTCTCGGAGATGTTGAAAATGTTAACCATACTAACGAAGTAGTTATAAAACATAATTACGAAGTAAGCCATCAATGGTAATATTTACTCAACTTCACGCTGTATACCAATATAGAAAAATCGATGAAACTACAATCTGGATCATGAATTTTAACTCTTAGCACACAACTGCTTATTATCGTCTGCCAAGGTAATTTGCTTGATTTTACAAACACATCGAATATTCAATCCCTAAAGAGCTTTCATCGTCCCCTATAATGGACAATTTTGTTTCAATTTTAATAGAGAATGTCATCATCGGAACTATTTGCAGGCTAACATAATGAGGTTGCCAGTTAACTATTAAATTTAGTTTATTGCAAATTATACCCTACTGCATTGTTTTTAGATTGAACTTTCAAGCGTCAGTGTCAATTGTAATTTCATGTGCGAGGCTCAAATTGCAATAGTGTATTCAATGTTTAAATTTGATAATTCGTTTTAATGTACCTGCAATGCGTTTATAGATATTAATCACTTATCACACGATGCAGATTAGATATATTGTGTACATTACAGAATCATTATACCTATTAGCAGCAAATATTACAGGTTGAGCATACATTATAATAACAACTCATTAATGCACCAAGTTTGATGTTCGCGAAGTAGCAATACCAAGATCAATATTTTATAAGTATTTGAGAAAAATGCAAAATAGCTTTTAAATAAGTGCCTACATAATTTCGTTTAAATTATAAATTTCTAACATTTTGTAACAGCTAATCTGCGACATTGCAGAAGCATTTCAATTTGTTGCTTTTTGTAATGTTCAATATTTATTCTCCACTAATAATAAACTTCACAAGTATTATCAATATAATAAATACCTACTACACACGCTATATAAATCTAAAATTAACTTTATTACATCATATTTGGCTTTATCGAGTACTACGTTTACGTTCCCATTCTATTCAGAACAAAGAAAATTTTAATTGAATTTCAAACATATGTGCAGCGGAAAACAAACATTCAGACATCGATGTTTAAATAACATACAGCGGTAGTAGCATAAAAAGCTATTACTTTACAATAAGGTGCTGTAAACGTGCGAACATACCGACTTTCATTTGTATCGTGAACAAAAACCTAACGTGACCAATATAAGTTGACCCTTCGAATAGCACCTGTCACCCTTTTTACGCCCGCATTTCTCATACAAGAGGCGGGGAGGGGAGGTCAAATAAGCGTGGGAAAATGCAAGGCGAGGAATTCGAAAAATTCAATTTCCTAACTGTGAATTTAGTAGAGAATGTAAGAAATAACCGGTTTTCAGACGGAACACTCTCTCGGGGAACAGGAAGAATGTAAAACATAGAGAATGGAGTGAAATTACACGTTTTCTCGCCCGTATGTGACTGCTGATTTAGAACTCGCGATTATATACGTCGAACTATTTTGTCTAGCTTTTAAAAATTTGTGGTCGCTTTTTAATTTTTTTTTTTTTCATTATTTTTTGAACAAAATTACACCTTTTATTATTAATTAATGTCGTGATATTCTTTTTATTTTTACTAGTCATACACAACTAAATAAAACCGTACAAAATCCATACTTAATATAATAATATCACCAGAATAATATTATAAATGCGAAAGTAACTCTGTCTGTCTGTCTATTACTCAATCACACCTAAACAACTGAACCTATTTTCATGAAATTTCGTATGGAGATATTTTGATACCCGAGAAAGGACATAGCCTACTTTTTATCCCGTTAAAATGACGCAATTCCGGAAATCCCACGGGAACGGGAACTATGCGGGTTTTTCTTTGACTACGCGGGCGAAGCCGCGGGTGGAAACCTACCTAGAATCATATAAATCTTTGTTGAAGTTAACGTAGAGCAATATATATATCAACTATTACAAATCAATTATAAAAAAATAATTACCAATTTTCTTTTTGTATTATTTTTTTTTACAATAATAACAGTGGATCACACAATATAAAATCACGATAACTTATCAAATAAAATGGCATCATACATTCTAATATACAGTAATAAGTGAAGTCCCATGTCCCCTAGTGGGGTAAGGGGCAGATGCATTATACCTACATCTGTTTCACTGATCGATTTTTTTTAAGGACAAGTAGGTGATCAGCCTTCAGTGTCCTGCCAGACCGAGACATTTTTTTTTCTTCGTCTCCACCGGGAATCGAACCCAGGACCCCTCGGTTCTACGCTCACGCGTTAACCACTGCACCAAGGAGGCGGTCAATATACAGTAATACTATACGAAAATTTCAATCCACGTTATCGTACATACATGCATATCGTATCGTATCCGTGTCGTGTAAACGAAGTCAAAGGCATGAAAACAGAAGGGTGTCAATGGAGGGTAACCGATCGGAGACAAAAGATAAAGGGGAGCGTAGTAGCCGTGAAAATAGTCAGGAATTTAATATAATTGAATTTTTCCCACGTTTAACGCTTTTGTTCACGATATCACGATAAACGCCTTTTATGAATAGAACCTTTTACAATACAAAGAGAAAATTATCTCATATTGGTTTATAAAAATTTTGGGGAATGAATATTTTTCCTGTATTAATATTGTAATACAATTTATATTCGTAATAATATTATCAACAATTTTACAAAATCAATAGTGTCGAGATTTTTTACAAAGAAATTCAACACAATGCGGGATAAAATCTACGATACCTACATCTACCTGCTTCCACGGGAATACAAGTAGTCAAGTTTGTAATTCAGACAAGCAGTAGGTAGGTCACAGACAAAATACGATGGATTTGACACAGATTAGACAAAATTCGAGCTGAATTTTTAATTATACTTGCGCGTAATTTATACAATAACTGCTTCAAACATTGAAGGCAATCTACATCTCCCAAAACTTATTAACCAGCGTAGTGTCTTACCTATACCTTTTTTTTCTTATATTAACTAAAGATATACAAATATTATTTTGTTATCACGTTGGATGAGGTATTAGGAGGAACAAATCCCTTTTTTCATCCATACTGCTCTATAATCCTCCCTTAGGAACCACCCTTCGACAACCCATCCGCAACTAATGTTGCGGAAGCTTATGGATTTGTCGCTCACCATCAAACAAAATGCCTTTTCGTTCCTTTTCATTAACAAAAACAACAAAAATTCGTTCAAAGAAGTGTAGTGCGAAAAACCATTTTGGAGATTACCTTAATGATAATATGGGAGCAATAATTTATTAGATACCTATTTTTTTTTTATGGTAAGAATAATCAAAAAAATTCTTACAATATTTTAATATTTAAACGACTAAACGAATGTATTAAACAATTTTAATATGAAATGGCATTCATTATTCTCTATTTTCAAAGATTTAACAATATTCGATAGATTGTGATGCATCTCTATTTTTTCCAGTACTTTCGTCAATCTCTGAAACGAACAAACATGTTTACTTTTACAAAAAATCACAATCTAAGCCATATCCTATTACTGTTTAAATATGGTTTTATTTTGTAACACCTCTACAAATGTATAATAAAACATCGTTTCCAATCGACCAAGAAACTGCCGATCATCCATAGCACGTCCGTTACCGCCATTTTGAAGTCACCTAAAAACAAGATGGCGCCCCAACGGTATTTCCAGAAGCCCGCGTTCACCTCGACATACGCGAGCGTACACATGTCAGTCTTGTCTTTAATAAAACAGCTCCCGTCCAATAACGCTGGAATATGTAATGATCGCCGGCTTGTCACGGCGACACTTGAATAATTCAGCCCACTATTTCTTAATATGTTTACCTTACCTAGTGGCAATATATTATTTTTGTATTTGTAGCATTTGTAGGCGTTGTGTGTTTATTTCAATTAATGATAAAGTTTATAGAACATATTGTATTTAAATTGTTTTCAGTTTTCACAGCTCATGAATATGTTCTGTTTCTATGTCTGTGAGTAAAAATGGCAAAAAGATACAATGGGTTATCTGAAAGTATTAAAACCGGCTTGCTCATCGACAGTTTCATACATACTGTATTCTACCGATTAAACGCAACAGTTCTTACAAAAGTATGAAACTCCTCAATATCATACACAAACTAGAAAGTTCTATCCAATAGTGGCCACAAACAAGGACTAATAATAACTAACATTTCCAAGCACTTAACGTAATGCACCAGAAGCACGTCTGCTTATAGTCATATAACCTGCACTTCTTGACACTTATCTTCCAACATTTTAACTGTTATTTTAGTTTAGAAACGGCTTTTATAGAGCCGTGGCGGTTTGAATGCGGTAGAGAATTTGTTTATTGCAAACTTAAAGTAGGTACGTTTGTCAATTTAAATTAGATAATAAAAATGTTTGTAAAAAACTGATTTTAATTTATTTATGAATTTTATTAATATAATGTTAATCATGCAGTATTTCCCAGAATAGATAATATGTTAATCGGTACTCGTCATTCATTTGTGTTTTTTCAATCATGTTCAGTAATAAACTTTACCTATATTACACAAAAATATTTAATTATTTTTAATTCGATCAGACTTTTTTATGCTCTGATTGGAGCAATAAACGTTTAAAAATTCGCATTATTTAACGCTTTGTACGTACCTACTCTTCTATGTATTTAGACTACTATTTACAATTCGTTTAAACATTTCACAAAGATAAATTATACAATATAATAAAACTTATTAGCCTATATAAATTGAGGATCGAATTCCTAGAACATAACTGTAAAGCGATGCCACTAGCAATTTTCCCTTATTCATAACTAAGACTGTACACTATACAGCCCAACTAAAGATTGCCTTATATTCAAAGTGGGATATAACAAATTTAACTTAATAATTGGGGTTCGAAACGTTCCAGGGCTTAAAGTCAATACGACCGAATTATGTGGTTCCCTAGAATTGTAGATACTGTAGCTGGTAAAAGTGTTTTTATTTTATTTCATTAAGAGCATGCTGCATTAATAGCTGACCCATACAAATTCGTCTGCTCTTATAAGGAAATGATTTGTAATAATTTTGATTACTGCTTCAATCATATTGGTTGTATATGTAATGTATCATTTTTCCATAAATTACATAAGTATCGAACACAAAAATATTTTTTCAAATCGAATCAGTAGTTCCTGAGATTTGTGCATTCAACCAACCAAACAAACTGTTCCGATTTATATAATATCTATTGATATAAAATAAAGATAATTCTACGAATATTAAATGAAAAAATATCGTTGATTTTTTTCTTTTTAAATATGAATTATATTTAAATCATTATACAGGTAACAAAAATAAATTTGTGTGTGTGTACTAGTGTACACACGTAAGAAGTGAAACTTCTTTATGACCTTATTTTTCAAAAAAATATTTACTATATTATGCAACTTTACAGAAATACGTCGAATCAAGATGGCGCCGCGTAACGGAAAAATGTTACACAAAATTTTTTACCAACCCCGATAAAGAAGTTTCACTTCAATTAACATGAATAAACAGAGTAATAACAAATCATTAAATTCATAAATGCATGCCTCTAGCAATGATGCTTAAATACTCACAAATAAATTTAACGAAGTTAAAATAAATATCACAACAATTCCTCTGCATTGCGAATATAATATTGCAAGAGATAAAAGCAATAATTGCTGAAATTTATTCATAGTTGATTTTGCAGTAAGAAATAATCCAATTTTGTTTAAACGGAGTGCACTTCGTTTTTATAATCGAAAATGTTTTTGCATTTTAAGCTACTATTTATTTCACGATTAGCGACTTCAAGTGTTGTTTAAGTAAGTCTCTCTCACGAATAGTCATACTAATCTCTATTAAAACAAGCCTTTTTGATAGTCTAAAGAAATAATAAAGTTCACACAAATCTCAATATTAAACCTCAACTCTCATTTTTAAATTCTACACATCACTACAAATTGCGCACAGCACCACAAAAGTAGGCACAGATGAAAAAAATCAATCCAACGGAGCGTACATTTAACAATTTGCAATAATACTTCATCACTCGCTCCTATTACATATGACGTTCAATTTCCATTCTCATCAAGGTTTGAAGAATGGAAATATATTTCCATCAAATTTCCGCACGGGCACGCAAAGGCGTGGTCACCTGCAATCAGAGCGTGCCCTTACTGTCCCCGTAATTAGTACCGCAAGTACCCTCATCCTTTGGCTGTGGTGTAAATATAAGCTTTTATATTAAAGACATGTTCTTGTGGTATCATTGTACTTGCATGGAACTATGATTCACTTAGTATTTATGTATTTACTTTGTATTATTTTCTGTTCGATTTTACGCGAGTATTTTAAATACTGTATACTTTCTATAAATTTGTGTATGTACCTACTGCTGCTCCAATCATTACAGACAGGCCATAGAAAATCAGTGTGGAGCCTGCTGCGTATCAAATTGCAACGTATGCTAAGTGGCTACGTTCGATTGGCTCCATTTCTATTTTCAATTTATATTTTTTGTTCTCAAAATTTCTGTGTTTCTTTGTTTCTAATTTTAATTCAATCAAGTAACTAAATAGTATTCTTTTTATCAAATCAAAAAACTTCGATCTGTAAAATAGCCGCTTTCGCTTTTCCCTCAAAACTCCTATGTCCACAGGTTGTAATACGGTGACAAAGAAGCCTCAGGACACGAACGAACCTTAATTAAGGGACAAAGGTCAATGTGATGATATGTTGACGCAGTCTCCGATACGATTCCTTCATGGTATTTGTTTTCACTTTCAAAAGTTAAGCATTCTGAAGAGTTTGTACTTTGAAATACTTCGAGAGTAAATTACTCTTCTTGAAACAATTCTTATTTATTGCAACTGTAAAGCGCATTTTGTAATTTTAAATTTCAATAATTTGATTGTTTTTTTTTTTAATAAGTAAGTTGTGTATGTTTGTAGTGTAGGCTTAAATTATTGGAGCCATGAGAAAAGCTGTATATATTTAATGCTACGTAGTAAACTACATTGCTTTTAATCACAGAGCATAGACCATATACAATGTGATTTACTCGATATATTATCAAATAATGAATCGAATATACCAAACTAAATTAAAATAAATGTATCTGAAAAATATTAAAAGTCAATCAGTTATTTCCAAAGCTAATACACGATCACCCAGTCATCCCGTGAGATTTCTGTGAAAGATCAAGTTAACTTTTCAATAATTCTTACTGAGAAGTTAACCGATTCCCCAGTAAGAGATTTTTATTATAAATATGATTCCCGTACAAAATTCAAAGCACTCGAAAATACCGGGAGTTAAGATGTCAAACAGTCTAGTGAACTTAACCTTTGTGTCAACGACGAAAGGGCAAAGCGATGACGTCACAAAGGACTGACGGAGCCTTGGGTTAATGTGGAGTTTGTGACTGAAATATGAAAGAAATACGAGTACGAGGAATTATATTTACAGATACTAATAAGAAAAGATAAATAGTTGCATAAAAATATACAGCAACATTCACAATTATTTAAAAGTATAAATTGACGAATGAATACGAAGCCATTTATTGCTAAAGTTAAATTTCACACATTAATTACAATAAATTTAAATGTTTAAATATTATCGTTTTAATCATCAAATTCTTTCTAATACAATATTAAACACTAGGTTTCCGCCCGCGGCTTCGCCCGCGCAGTCAAAGAAAAACCCGCATAGTACCCGTTCCCGTGGGATTTCCGGGATTGCGTTATTTTCCCGGGATAAAAGTAGCCTATGTCCTTTTTCGGGTATCAAAATATCTCCATACCAAATTTCATGAAAATTGGTTCAGTAGTTTAGGCGTGATTGAGTAACAGACAGACAGACAGACAGAGTTACTTTCGCATTTATAATATTAGTATGGATTAATCACAACACTATTTCAAGAACACCAAGGTAATTCATCCGAAATTTTAAGCTAATACCAAAATGAGTTTCCTCCTACAATTTTATTCCAACAACGATCCGCTTAAACAAATACAAAATAGTAATTTAGTTGCAAATTTTGTGAAGTTTCGTGTAAACGCAACGCTGTATTATTTAGCCGCCATGCATGCAAATATCGTCTTAGATAACACGCATCCTGATCCTGGCATGCAAATGCAACTAGTCTAGGAGATAGTTAAGAAAAAATATATTTTTTCTTGCACAGTTATAAAAGATCGTTACATAAAAATAATATAAAGCGCACTCCATTTTTGGCTACGCCTTACCAGCAGGTCGTGGTCAAGCGCTTCTCTATTGTGAAATTAAAAAATAAGCTGTTAAAAAGGATATAGAAATAGGCAATATTTGAAGTTGCACATAATGAATTCAAAATTAAATAATATTATATATATAATATAATAATATAATAATACATTGAGAACCTCCTCCTTTCTTAAATCGGTTAAAAACTTAAAAGGTTGTAAATTCATTCACATATCAGCACGTGTTACAGAAGTTTCAGCAAAACTGGTTTTCAGTGACGATTAGATGAAAAAAAAATGCAAATGCATTTCAAATACTATAAGAGAATAAATTTTTTTATCAGCCATATGAAATTAAACCCAAAAATAGTGACGAATACATATTAAAACATTTATATTACCGGAAAAGAAACAAAATTTAAAGGCCAAAAGTATCAATAAACTACAAGTATTAAAATCTGACAGTCTCATAATCATTTTATTGATAACTACATCGACTTTATAATTTTTTCACCAAAATTATTAATTTTATAATATCGTAACTAAGTAGTTATTAAATTATTCTAGTGATTAAATATAAACAATAAAAAAACTGAACCAACTCTTACAGTACAAGCCGAGATTTGTGGCATGCCCTCTTGATATCGTGTTTCGGAATTATGATAGGGTGCCGCGTTGGGAATAATAATCAGCGAAACTCGCGGCACGCGGTATGTTATGAAAAAACTATGTAATATATTATAAGTTATAACTTCATTTTTAACCGACTACGAAAGAGTAGGTTCTCAATTTAACCGTTTTTTTTTGGATTCAGCTTTTGACCGGGTGAACCGATTTTAATAATTTGATATTAGATTTATAGCATTCAAATGCTTTATACGATTTTGATAATTCTTTTTTTATTTGAAAGCTGATGCGTGCCATTTAAATTTGGTTTAGTTCAGACAATTTGAAGGTTTAATTTTTTGTTAATAATTTATTACTTGTATCATTGCATTGGAATCTCTAAATTCTAGAGCACGATAATTATCAATGTTAAGTTATATCTAGGCTATGTTAACCAATGGCACACCGCACAAAGAAACAAATGACTTAGCAATTAGAGCAAACATAAAATAAATAATAAATCCAAAACATTCGATTCGCATACCAACTATTTGATAGTCGATTTCCCCTGTATCGTGCACTATTAAATTGTTGAACGAAATATTCGAGGTTTAATTAAAGCCCAATTATTTTGGATTCCCTTTAGTGCTGTAAAAGTTGGAAATACCTAGTACTATGTTGAGCTGAAATTCCTTTGACTTATGCTTTGCGAGTTGTTCTTTTGCATTCTCCTCCCATCTCCCCTTTATACTTTTAATTGACCTATCTTGCTACCAGATTTTAGAACGATTTAGTAATTATCACGTTTCGAACGTACAAATTGATTTTAAAACGCGATCGACGTAAACAGGTACCCTGTAAATGAAGTGACAGTTAATTTAGTTACCTATATAAAAATAATCATATAATTGATTAGTCTGCCTTAAATCTTAATCTATGAATCTATGTATAATACGACTCACAAATTCTTACATATTTAGTTATTGAACACTATAAACCTTAATTATTTAAACCTTCCAATTCTTTCATTTATTTCTTGTTAGCATTATTCACCTGAATAGACGAGAACGGTTCAGTAGATTTTGCATAATTGACTAGCATTATACTGCAAAGAGCATCGCTAAATTCCGCATTATAATATTAACAACACTGCTATTAAGCAAGCCAACACCTACTTAAATATAACAAAGGAATCCACTTTAACAGCAACACGTAATCCGACGTACGTACTCGTACAAAGTTAAATTTTTCAGGCATTACCAAAAACACCCGGGCATTACCGTAAACAATTCCGTTGAATAAACATTATGTTCACTTACACGCCATTAATCTGTATTCATTTATTCATTTCCCGCAGCTACAGTGCACTCATAGTTAATAATGCAAAATCAATATTGCCTGATTTTCAACACAATTGTAGGTACTGTTGTTCGCATCATTTCGTTGAGTTTCATTATAATCCTATCACGGGCAAAGTCAACTCTCCCGTTGATTAATTACCGACTTTGTATCACGGATTAATTAGCTATCAAGTCGCGTCAATTCAATTAGTTTTCCTAATAATTTAATGGGGGATTTCGCGTGTTAAGTGTGAGCTTTCAGTGAAATGTACCCTATTTAACATGGACTTAGAATGTTAATAAAGACTTTTCAAGATCTTAAAAAGATTATTTAAACTGACATGATTTAAAAGCTTTTTAAAAGAGTAACTATGGAGTTTCTTGCCGATTCTTCTCCGTAGATACTGCTTTCCGAATCGGTGGTAAATGTGAAAATATGTAATGACGTTTCAAAAGTGCTTCTATAAGAAGTCTAATTGAATAAATAAATGTCTGAGTTTGAGTTTGAGTTTACACGATAAAACTTACCATTACGTTTCGAATAATTTTATTTCCATGTACGGTAAATTTGAATATTTAATAGAATACGAAAAGACGTTTTTCCATAAACAAACTTACTATACACACTATTACTACGTTTCAAAATTAATACACATAAGTTTATAACTCCACATTATTCTAAAAACAATTCAATTTCCCTATACATTCAACATTACACGCATTAACTAAGAACACAAGCGGACCTTACCCGCCACAACCAATACAGAACCCTATAAATTTGATTACCCAAAATAATATAAATGACAGGCCATCCCAAAATCGAAATTGCTCAGTAATGGTTCTAGGGTATTTGTAATCAATTTAAAGCCTACATGCGATACGCAAGATGAACCTTTGGGTATCTTATCCGATAGCTTTGATGTTAAGTACATAACTCTGTGGTTTGGTATAATGAGGGAACTATAGCGAAATAGTTCTTAGATATACATTTCCTTATATTGTATAGAGTATTTTAAGCTAAGACTATCGAAATTCTCTTGATTTATGGCAATCATTGTTGCTAATAAAGGTATTTTTGTGAGTAGCATCTTCCCCATATATACATTATATGGGGAAGGAACTGTCATCTTTAATACAGGTTACCTTCTCGGTAACCTAGCAAAGATGCCAGTCTTGAACCGATGATTGATACAAACCTATCACTAAACATAATATGTACAACACCTAATTTATTTAGCTCTAAGGTTAGGTTAAGTTTGTTTGAATAAACGAATTTGAATTTGAATTTGAGTAGCAGATATTACTTAAATATACCAATTAAAATTATATCGTCATGTTGTGTAATGGATTGGATATCTATATAATACATACGAGTGGTGGACATAAATTGACATAATATACACTTACTTTTTTGCTTTAATATCATGCTATCGACTTCTAATTTGTTGATACACGACTGTGTATCAACAGTATGATTACAACAGATTATAAATAGATTAACAATATCAGTAAGCTTTAAAATTATGCACAATAATATTTACATGTCATGATTAAATAAAATTTACGATAGTCCTTTTAACAGTTTGAAGGATAATTAACGATGATGAAGATGACTATAATTCTTCATAATTCTGCAAGAGATTTTACAATCCGTTCCAGCCTTTTAAGACGTCCACTGCAGGACATAGGCCTCCCCCAAAGATTTTACAGTACAAACATGAAATAATATATAATCCAATTAAATTAAATTTCCATTATCTTTTCGCTTCCACCACACGAGTAATTGATGAGCAGCTGCGATTCAATAATTAATTTATTTAATGTCTCACATAACATGTTCCGATGCTCTGTCAATATCTGGTAATTATCCAGCCAATATATTAGTCTACATGAAACTAACAGCACAGGGAAATTGTTTAAATTTATAAAAATAACATCTACACTAATATTATAAAGAGGAAAACTTTGTTTGTTTGATTGTAATGAATAGGCTCATAAACTACTAGACCGATTTTAAAAATTCTTTCACCATTCGAAAGCTATATTATCCACGAGTAATATAGGCTTTATATTATCACGCTAAGACCAACAGGAGCGGAGCCACGCGGGTGAAACCGCGCGGCATAGTTGCTAATTTCACATTTTTCGTGTGATTATTTACTATATTACTTATTCAAGTTAAAATTAAAGCAGTATAATTTGTTTATATCTATGTATAATATTAATTTCGTGAAATTTTGCCATTGCTGTCTGACATCAGACACTCACTGAGATGAATTTAAATTGACCTCCTCTTTATTCAGCTAAGGGCTGATTTTTCAATCCTTGGTTAAAACTTATTCATCGAATAACGTATTAAACTACCATTTCAAAAATATATTCTAATTGTCCGTATATGATAGTTTACAGGTGACATTTTAAAATGTTCGTTTAATACTTTATTGGACGGATAAATTTTAACCAAGGATTGAAAAATCGGCCCTAAATAAAATTTAATTTAAACCGTATATATGCAGATTAAATAACAATCGAACATAAATCTCAAGAACAATTGAAGACGATTGTTCAGTCCTTAACTTACCTTGAAGTATATTCAATGAAACATACGTTATTTACAGATACGTTATTCGATTAGAGTCCATTAGCTGTGTAATCAATAAATCACAATTAGCCCATTCGTGCCAGTAATCATGTTTCATACTGTTTTCGGCCGTTTTCCGTAAATTTTAATAAACTCTAATTATGTGTGATACGAGTTCGAAATATATTTCAAATATGAAAGCTCGTTGTTTAAACTTTTTGTTTGGAATATGTGAGCCGTAATTGCTGTGTGATCGACGGTGAAACCTTAATTAGAATTGACGGACAGCTAATATACCAATTTTATGATAATAGAGAGAAAAGCTAGGCTATATTGGTTATCAATTTTTACTCGGTATATAATTGGGCTGGGTATAAAAATATTGAAGGTTTTGATGGTTTTACAAAAAAAAAAAAATAATAAGAATACAACTTCAAATTTACTGCTATTTAACTCATGATATTTTGCTTCGCGTAACAGCCTTTATTCGTATGAAAAAATGAATTGTAAACGTTCCAAAGAAACAAAGAGATTCTGTTAGTGAACCAGTAAGTTTTGTGTTTGATTATTTAAATGTTATAACTAAATAACTAGATAAATAGATGAGCTGTCACTTGCACACACAATTGGAACGGTACAGGGAGTAAAGGGAAAATAATACGAGTAAAGTTTTATACAAACGACTGCCACAGTTCCTTTGGCAATCCTTTCAAGAAATCTGTTGCATGGCTCAGGTTGTATATGCGCACTGCGGTTTGATACATTTTGTAGTTATTTTTTGTTTATCGTAGGTACATGTTTTGGGAAAATGTACGATTTTTTTAATATGAAGCTAAAGCTACGAAGTCGTTTTTTGGAACCTGAAAAATAACACAGCAATTGAAGCGATCAGTGAAATTCAGATTTTTTTTTTTAATGTGTGGTATGACGAAACGACCTGAAGTTTTTTTGACACATTTATCAGGATAGGTTATTTATTATCTTCGTTCATTGTAACAGATATAAAGTACGAAAATTAATTGTTTTCATATAATTTCAGATCCCTGCTCATGACGTGTCAACTCCAACACCTATACCTAGAGACTACTACAAAAGACAGATAAATTATTTTATAAGCTTACTTCATGCACAATACTTTTCATTTTGAGCCTACTAAGAATTAATGTGGAATTAATCATCAATCATCATGTTATACTATTATTAAAGAATAAAATTGCTATATATACAGCACATAGTTTTATTTATTTTTTATTTTATTTATAAATAGTTAATTCCTACAACATAGCTTTTATAGTAACTTTGTTGCAGCTTATTATATAAAAGACCTCTTACAGTCTTGTATTTTTAAGAATGCACACAATTTTAACGTCTAACATTCACATTAAATATTTATTTGCTTACTATTAAATTAATAAATAACAATTATTTCTATTCCACAGTGCGAGACGACCCGCGCGACACACATAGTGCAGGTGACACCCGGGAATTCAATTTGTTTCCTCACAACTTGCTGAAACAAGACCTTATACTGCATAAGAGAAACTACCTGAAACTTAATTAAATCCATATGTTAATATAATATTATATATGTGAACTAGCTTACCGCCCGCGGCTTCGCCCGCTTTCTCTAAAACGATTTGAGATTTAAACTATCCTATCTCTCAAGTTGGATGGAACTGCACATGGTGTGCGAATTTTATTATAATCGGTTAAGTGGTTTAGGAGTCCATTGAGGACAAACATTGTGACACGAGATTTATATATATTAAGAGATATAACTTGTCAATAAATTTTATATTTGTATTGCTATTAAAAAAAACATACTCCCGTGGGATTTCCGGGATAAAACCTAGCTTATGTTACCTAGCTTACCAACCTATGTTGCTCAGTGAATATGCAGCTTTCTAATGGTGAAAGAATTTTCGAAATCGGTCCAGTAGTTTATGCCTGAAAACCATACATACATACATAATTACAAACCTTTCCTCTTTATAATATTAGTAAGTATAGATTTAGATTACACAACTCAATAAGCAAAAAATATCCTTTTCCAATCGCTATATCGAAAACTTAACAAAAACATTGCAACCGATAATAATCCATCATTGAGATAACATAAAGTGATTTACTTGGAGTCGTTAGCGATTTTAACTTTTAAATTAACTGAACCAATGATGTACTGCGGTCGCTGTATTTTGTGTTAATTGCCAAGGGATTAAATAACGCTCATTATCAGCGGAAATTTTTAATGATGTTCCAGTAAATACTTTGATATATTTATTTGCGATGTTGTTATATTATGATAATAATTATGGTTGAAAGTTTAAAATAACACCTTTCTTTATTCATATCTGTATTTAGTGTTATATAAAACTAATATTACCATAACATTACTGAAAATATCCGCAGTGTAGGTTTAGCTTAGATGAATAAGTTTAGTTTCGTTCCGTTTAGTAATTCAGACAACTAAATTTTTAATAATATCCGCTAAACTTTCAATTTGTTATACTTTTTTTCTAATGAATAGCACAAATATCCGCTGTGCCGTCTGTACGCTTTCCCGCTTAAACCTCTCAACCGATTTTGATGAAATTTGGCATAGACAATCTTTAGACCCTGAGAAAGAACATAGGCTACCTTTTATTGCGAAATATGTACCACGGGCGAAGCAGTGTACAAAATAAAAACGTAATACCAATTATATAACAAGAAAAGCACCCGGATTTTCATATATTATAATATGTATAAGCAAAACTACAAAGCTCCTTCACAAAGAGGAAGACGTTTATATAAATACAAATAGCAAAACTATCCTACATTTAAAACGTTAAAAACAAACACTTTTAACATTTAAAGTCGCTTGTTTCAAATACTTTTAAGAACCTAAAGTGGCCATATCTTCAAGTTAAAGTTATCCGAACTTTCGAGATTTTTAAACTTATATCATAAAAGAATTTGTTACGGACCATGAATACGAGAGCTGTTCAATTGAAGTTTCACCTGGGATACAGTTTATCGGTTTTATATTTTGTTTAATCATTTTACAGCGTGTATCGCTTGTACAGAAAGTTTTTGTTAGAAAATTGTATGAAACAACCGTTTATACAATTTTCTTCAAGGGGGGACGCCCTTGCGCATGTCGCTACCAGGGTGAACCTTCAGTTCACCCCCGCGTCCGCGTTAAAATGTAGAAGCCCTTCTGGCTAACATTGAGAGACACCACACAAAAAAAAAAAAAAAAAAAAAAATTTCTAACAAGAACTTTATATAGATAAATTTGTTAAAACTTTTAGCTATTTATGCTCCCTACTAAAGAGTTTCTTGCCGACTGTTCTCTGTAGAAACTGCTTTCCAGTAGTAAATTATGATTTTTTTGTATTTTGTCGATTCAAAAGCGCTTAATAAAGAGGTCCAGTTGAAGAAATTACGTTAGTAGGTAAGAGAGAGTTTGAGCTGATGTACGACAACTTTCATGGTCTGTAAAAATATTTTTAATGTTGAACCTTGTAATGTTTTGCTTTAATCCTGGCTGGCATTGTTACGCATAAAAAAATATCTTATTTTATATATTAAACGAATCCTAAATCAACACAATAAGGTACTGTCATAAGTCCTCGGCGGGTAAAGCCTAGATTTATATTTTAGCATTCATCCAAAATATTCGTTATCTATAAAAAATAACACGCATTTACTTCATTTTAACTTCATTTCATAACAGATCATAGTGAAATTCAAATCTCGAAGCGCCACAGATAAAAAATTGCAATAATAGTTCCAATTTCAAATTTAGAAAAGCTGGCCATTGATTGCGCTCTAAAAAGAAGAAAAAAAGTATCTATAGTTACCTCGTCTGGCAATAAGATCCAATGACAATTTGGCGCGGCAACGACACGTGTTGTACAAATGACCACGCGTCTCACGGCAGGTGAGACCGGGACAAAGAGCTTGTTTAAGTTTCGCTTCGCGCGGCGCAAATAGCCAACTTGTAACGGGAGCGAGACCACTGAAGATGGGGACTTCAGCATTTTCTATTGTTTGTTCTTTCGAATTAAATTTTAAAGATGACGGTATTGAAAAGTGTAATGAATACAATGGATAGTGTTCAACAAAACATGAATCGCAATTAAGACAGAAGAGGGGAAGTGGAAACCTGGGCAATCTAATAAAAATAAATTGTAAATTTATAAGGTGTGTCCCTTAAGACACATAAAACTGAAAGAATAGATTAAATTCGATTGCTCAGGCGGGTCACGAGTGGCTGAGTTGGTTAGGCATCCGCCCCGGAATGGCGCGAAGGATGCGGGTTCGAGTCCCGCCTCGTGATCGAATTTTTTCTATTCTTTATAAATTTATATTTATAAAGCATTTTGAATGCCATAAAAACCAAAAAAATATAAATTCAAAAATAAATTGACCAAATGTATGATTATATTCTGCTTTATTTAACAGAATTAAATCATTATTGTTGTTACCGTAGTCTCCAATTTTACATAGCCGCAAACAAAAATGTATTTTAATAATCATAATCTATCTTTCGATAAAAATACTTTATCCAAATTCAACTGACCGAGTCCCTTTAGTGGTACAATAAAGTGCTCCCAATCAGCTTATTTTACACTAAATTAATAAATGATTCTTAGTTTGATAAACATGTTAAAATAAAAAGAACAGTTTACGATGGATGAATGATGCGTTCATTTTTACATACAATTTACCATTTAAAGAATGATTTCGCAAAAAAGGCGGTTGTTCGTAGTTATCCCATACACCATAACAAGCCAGTCAAGGCGGCCACGTGCGCTGACTGCGAGGCCAATCTAATTTCCTAAAGCTTTGTCCTTCCGTTCATGTTATTCAGAGAGCACGATACGTTTAAATTGTTTTATTCTTTCCTCCTAAGATCTGATAATCTTGCTGCATTGTAATCTAATTGTATATTTGGATCGTTGTTTATTGAAGAAAATTGTGTGATTCTGATAAAAATGCTTTTTGTCCACAATTTTTGAACCATTGTAAAGTAATCCTAAAAGAAGTAAAATATTTAAAACTAGACATTTTTTCAAATATTACAATAGTATGTTCTCAACTTTAATTTTATTTATACTATACATCTTATAATCAAAACAATGTAGATAACATATTAAATTCCTTGTACTTCAACTCCCAGTAAAAATGGTCCTTCAATATCATTATAAGAAAATTCCAGCACAAAATAAACAAACTTAACAAATAAACCCTTTTAGCTAAATTCAATAATAACATAAACAAACAATTGATATCTTTAATATCAAGCGGCTCGAATAAATCCGAAGTCAATTGAGTATTTGTACAAGTTTGAATCAAATGGTTTTCCCAGGATAAATCCAACTTTGCAAGGGAAATCTGAGGGACGTGGAAGTGTGGTCTAATGCTGCTGCTACACAAGCTTTAAGAGTTTTGCATGAACAATCGATCATGCAGTTTAAGAAAGAAAGAAAATACATTTTTTGTACCGATAACACATTACTTAAAAATAATTAATATTAACATGGTACAAAATGGATAATATCCACTCAGTGATTTGAGAATCTAACTATGCAGTTGTATTCGATAGGTACACAATTAATGATTACAATTTGGCAGTATTATTTTTAAGCTATTGCATAGCTTCTATCGCGGGCCTTGAGCGCGGGGACCGAATCGAGAAATTCCGTAACGAAAAAACCTCACGCTCCCCACTCCGACGGGCGGAGGTGTGGCTTGAAGGCATAGCATGCAATAGCTTTACCGCGGCAGTCCCCGAGTGCCACACGTGTTTTTTTTATTTTATTCTGAATGTTTGCTTACCTATAGAATCGCAATAACTAGTTTTGATTGAAATGGTGTTGTATGAATTTAAAATGTGTATTTTTATTAAGCCGCATTAAAAATTACTGTAGGTAGTAATTGGAATGTTCAAAAAGCTTGGCTACTGCTTTTAAATGAAAACAATCGTGCCTTGTTTAGAGAAAATCTTCGCATTTACTTTAATAACTCAGCCCCCGGAATCACAGACCCAATAGAAAATCTATTGTGTCGTGGCCGGATCGGGCCGCTCGGGGCTCAATGGGTTAAATAACCTATAATATGCGTAATAAGTTTGCACATGCTTGAACTCAAATAAATCGTGTAGCAGCACCTTTAGTTTGTTACACGTAAATGAGGTCCGTTTATGCATACGGAAACTTATTATGAATTGAAAGTTAAATTGTATAAAAACGATTTTATTTGATAATTCTGGAGGGTTCTTCGTTTAAACTTATTTTTGGATCAATTTCCTTTTCGCTTTTAACAATAAATATTGTGGAGTTATGGGAAAGACTGTTTCTTTATGAAGACTTTATTCATATTGTATTTAAAATAAGTTAATCTTTGCCTTTATTTTCGAGGTCACTAACCGTATTAAGAACCTATACTGCTAACTTTCGCATTTATAATATTAGTAGAATTTAGTACTAACGAAACCGTGTATTCCACTTCCCGATTAAAGCAGCAGTGCAAAGAATAATCTATGTTGGCAGCAAGCACTCCCAGTAGTGTATCTTTACGTAAACATTCCCAAACTCAAACTAAACATATCAGACAGACGGACAAGCTTAACAGTAACCTAATATTTCATTCAGCGACACACAAACATGCTTAATTCAGAGACTAACTAGAATTAAATAAAGCCTCAGTGCAAAAATCCAAGTACATTAATTCAGCTAGCTTTGTACCGAATCCGAGCCATGAGATAACAGGATAATGTGCAGTGACGTCACAAAAACATCTTGCAAAAGCCACTCGGCTCTTTTAAAAGCACCCTACTAGTGTACGCAAATGTACTACCGATTTAATGGTAAGCATGAGCATTGGATTTAGTTGCGGTTTTGTTAATATCCTGCTATCTCTACATTTTTTACTTTATTCATTAGAATAGGTATGAATCTTGCTTACTTATTGAAATAAACATTAGTTTTGTATCCTAATAAATATATGGTCTTATTATCTGGTAATTTTATATTCAAATCCGATTTATTTACTCAAGAAAAGATATATCTCCTCAACACAATGAGTACATAAAATAAGTTTCAATTCTTTTTCACGATCGAGTTTCCATATTACGGGACAGTTTGTCATCTGTATATCAAATAGTAAAGAGACAAAGGTCATAATTCGGCGAGCTACAACAATATATTATACTATTTTTGTGCCTTTGTGGATTATCTTCCAGTGACATTAACATTAGGGCTGTTATACGCCTGTAGGGTTCTTTATCAACCACAACCGCGTGCTATTTATATGTAGTTTCATTGTGTATACGTTTTTAGAGAAAAAACAAACTTATGTGCCACGTCTACTTTTTCGATTCGATGTTAAATGTTATGACCATTCAGAAGTGCTTCTTCTAGATGAAGTCCAATTGAAGAAATAAATGTTTGAGTTTGAGTTGATCTTTAATACTATTTTACTTTACGTATTTTTTTTTTTTTATGAGTAATAAAGTCTTTAAACCTATTAAAGTGAGACTTGCAAGTCGCTTCGAAGACATTCAGTTCTCATTTGAACCAGTGCCAGGACCTCAACTAATAATGTATTGCAAAACACAACATATTGATAACTTGGTACTTACTAAGTTAGAGTTCTTCCAACGACATATCATTTTAATCTTGTCTTCTCATTAGAATTTTATTTGCCACGACATATTAACTTTTTACTATCTAAACAAACAAACATTATAAACTCAGAAAGTCCTCACGCAAAGAGTCGAATATTTTAATGAGGGGTTCCGTCATTACAATTACATTTATTCAACTGCCATAGTGCTCACATCTAACAAGACACGTGGCTTGATGAAGTAAAAGAAGACGCAGATAATACGAGCTTTCACTCATTTGGAATATTTTGGCTGTTCACAGCGGAATTTAGATTTTTAGGTTATATTTTTTGGTGGGAATTTTTTTCTTTGTTAGGATGAATTAGAATATTATGAATAATTATATTAGTATGAATAATTATAGAGAATTCAAATGTAATTGCAGTAGTTAGAATGTAGTTTAATATGCATCACGGAAAGCCTTACATTGTCTTGTGACTGCGATCTGTGAAAGCAAATTGAAATATATAAATATTTATACCACAAATTCTTATTATTTATTCGCATTACAAAGTTTATGAAATTGTTTACTGTAAAAGGCATTATCATTGAACGAAATATGTGTTCTGTCAATGATCATTCAAAATGATGATCCGCTAGTTTGCATTTGCTGACCACTTGAAAACACTGGCCAAACAATATTAATAATTCGCAATTTAAATGCTAGCTTTTAAACACGCAACCGCAAACCGATACCGATACCGACACCGATACCGACACCGATATCGATATGTACATGCAAGATCGCCAAAAACGAAAAGATTAATGAAATGTCACGAATCGGTGCGACGGCGGTTTCCTTGTCATAAAGCGGTGCAATTGACATTATCCGTTTAATAAGTATTGGAATCATTTAAGCTCCGCATTTAATTACGTAATTTCATTCGCATCAAGCTATCTCTGCTGATGATATTGCGGTCGGAATTCGCGCTTGTTTTAATTAATTGATGCGTTTTCGTTTTTAACTCACATTTATGTTTATTAGATTGATAGTTAATGCAATTTGTAGATTGCTGTTTGTAAACGATTCAATATTGGTTCGATCGATCTTTTAAGTGGTTTTGTCCGTATTGTTTTACGTAGAACTTCAGAGTCAATGCATTTTTATTTCGGCTTGTAAAAATGTAGTATTAGGTACGGTATATACCTCGACAATAGGTTTTACCGTAAATAACTGACACCTCTAAACAATTCCAACATTTCTTTTAAACGTGCGAAAACTTTTAGGAAATCCAACTTCCTTGTCTCCCTATAGCTTTTATCTTTCAGTTAAATAAAGAATATTTACTAACTACAAATAGTTTTTTTTTTTTTTTAACAACCAAAAAAATCTATTAATAGTCGGAGAAAATTAGTATAAACTCAAAAACTCAAACTCAAACATTTATTTATTCAATTAGACTTCTTCGAGAAGCACCTTTGAAACGTCAATACATATTTTTAACATTTACCACCGATTCGGAAAGCAGTATCTATGGAGAAGAATCGGCAAGAAACTCCATAGTTGCTCTTTTAAATCATTTCAGTATTACAATTTAATTTTACATTATAATTAGCGGAAATAAATCATGTAGTTTTGAAAATTGCTAGTTTTATTCCTTGGCATGTGCATGACCGATGCTACTCGGCGAAAACGTTAATACATATAAATTAATTGTGAATTAATCATGTTGCTAAGTATATAATTATTCATTACTGTATTTTAATAATAATTCAGTACAAATAAATAATACAAACATGTACTTATCTTCTTTTTTTTTTTTTTACAATAATTACAATTACAATTTATTACAATAGGTATACAATTAATATTCATGCAAAAGTATATAAATAAAAAGGCTACCAAAACAATTATTTATACAAGCCAATGTTTCCCTAGCTAGGTTACTGGGCAACCTGTGTTTAGGAGAAACAGCTTGCCTCTAAAATAAATACACAAAAAGCCTCTTAGCAAGTACTTAATTATTATAAACTAGCTTCCGCCCGCGACTCCGTCCGCGCGGATGTCGGTCTTCGCGTGGATGGTTATTTCTCCATTTTGAGTACCTCTGTCAATAACATCTTATAAATATCTATTGGACCCAATTCCCAAATACGGCTAGGCCTATAATAATACGCAACGTAAACGGAAAACGGAACAACGTCTATGGATAAAACTGAAAAATTAAGATTAATTATTTTCTACGTATTTTTCCAGGATAAAAAGTATCCTATTTTACGCCCAGGATAATAAGGTATAATTATACCAAGTTTCATCGAAATCGAACCGCTAGTTTTCACGTGATGCCTTCACATACAGACAGACAGACAGACAGACAGACAGACAGACAAAAATTTTTTTAATCACATATTTGGGTTTGGTATCGATCCAGTAACACCCCCTACTATTTATTTTTTCAATATTTTCAATGTACAGAATTGACCCTTCTACAGATTTATTATATGTATAGATTAAAATTGGTTACAATAGAGAGTAAGAGAAAATAAAAATATGTGTAAATCTTCATTTCCCAACTTATCCCTAACATTTTTAGACATTTTAAAAAGCTGTACCTGTAGCTTTTTAAAATGTCGTTAAAAATGTACCCCTATTGTTACAAGCATATCATTCTTAAATACAGGCGTTTCGAAACGTTCAGAAATGATTATACCGTATATGTACTCTTTTTACCAACTGTCATGCAGTAATACAAAATTTGAAATACTCTCCGCGAGGGAAATACATTCACGACGTGAGGAAGTGAATACTGGACTCCGTTCATACAAAATCTGAACGACATGTAATTTGATTAGTTCAGACGACATATAGTTAGTTCAAATAGCCGTGTATACTTGTATTAATTTCAAGGTGTGTTGAGAATCTATAGTTGACGGACTCTATATTATAAAGTAGATAATGAAACCGTGACGAGTATTATAAGGTGAAACAGTTTGTGTGTTTCTTTTCGTTAATAACAGGAACAACTAATAGGAGCGGAGCAGCGATGAAAAATGTTGCAAAAATATTACTTTTAAGTTTATTTTTAAAAATATATATTAATTAATATGTAGGGAAGTTACTACATTTCTAATCTTAAGAATTCAAATTACTGTATAGTTATTTCTTTAAACTTATATTTTATCTTCGTTTAACATTTTGAGCAAGTATTAAAATTATGATTTTTGTACGATTATACTCATATCTTTGTCTTTGATAAAATGTAGGTATAATATCTTAATTTTAGAACTTGAGATAAATTGATAAAAGACTAATAAAATACATGTAATTCATATAATAAATGTAATTCAGACTCTGTTTAACGCCAAGGTTAAAATTTTTGTGAAAAGCGTGCCAAGATAATGTTTATACTTTTGAGACTCTTTATCAGTTTTCCCTTGTCGTGTTTTAATAAAATCCATAATTATCAGTGCATCTAAAAAGGATTTGAATACAGCGTTGGTCGCTGTGTCGAACGACATTATCATACGACATCCGACAAAAATGTCGCAACAATATCGTATAAACAGACGCCACGATAAAGTGAGCAATGAATTTTTTAGTATGATGCTTTCATAAAACACTCTGTTGACTTCCGCCTAGCAATTATTTTAAGACAATATTTATTTATATGTAAAACATAATAAAACTAAATAAGTTATGCACAGTATTTAGGGCTTATGCAGTAGGGTTCGATTCCCATAAAACGGTCCCAAAAAAAAACTTCATCGAGAAAATTCTGTGCAATTTTCCTAACTACATAGTTGAATTTTCGTATTGTTCACTACATAGTATAAAACAAAGTCGCTTTTTCGGATTTTGATGCGGTTTTTTTTAATACATAGTTACATTCAATAGGAAGGTTTTAGTGTATAATTTATTAGGTTTGAGACAAAGCGGGCGAAGCCGCGGGCGGTAAGCTAGTACACCATAAGTTGCACACACAATTTTTACAAAGATGTCTTCTAAATTATATATTTTTTTTTCTAAATTTATAACATTCTTAATCAATTTATTTATAACTTTTCTCAATTTGGATAATCTATCGTGGCGTGAAATATTTATTTAGTTTCTTATATAAACTTCAAGTCATATAAAATATGAATACAATAGCATCCATAAGACCAATTTCCATCGAACATCACGCTCATACGAAATAGCCAACATTAAAATTCATACCCATGAAATTCGCAAGCGTCTACAAATTCGCTGAGGTATTACTTTCACGTATTCAATATTAGCTTCAATGTATGAAGGATCAAAGGGCCTCGCTACGTGGCCAATATGCCGGGTTATCATTTTCGATTCTTACAAGCTGCCTTTGAATATCAACCGGCCTTATTGAGACGTACGTTCTATTTCTGGGGTTAATCAATGCGTGATCTTTAGTGATTATTTATTGGTTAGAACTTGGATTAATAATATGATATGTGCGAAAAGATGATTGTATAGAAATTTAATTTTTATTTTTATTTATTCATATTATCATTATAATTCAATTAAGGATAGTGGTACTCTGCCGAATATGCTATATCCAGCTTCTTGACGAGCGTGTCAGTAACATATGCTCAGGCGTGTCTCTGTAAAATGTTTCATTGCTATTAAAGCGCAACTATTGTAACAAATATTAGATTGGGTTTATTAACAATATCAGTACTTAATTACCACCACTGCCCGCATTTCTACATCAGTAAAATACTTCGGCACATTCTAGCGTATCTAAGTATAGTATCTTTCCTAAAACAACTATTTAAAAATAGGATACCGCAAAACCTTGACTAAAAGAAACACTGAGCCGCGCCAACCGCATAATATTCGTACTTATCTTTAAAAGGATTCGCGTAATAGCCATGTTGGCTCCCTTACACGCAGTGGTTAACCAAACGAATTTACAGCCTTATATTATAGTTTCAGTAAAAAGGTTTTATTCGTAAATCGCTGGGAAACTCATTACTGGCTACTTCTGCTGTGCAATTTCACGGAGTACTTGAATTGTCATGAACCATAATATTGGGTTGATTTTAAAGTACTTGTGTATTTACTTTTATTTTAAGGTAATTAAGTCTTGGTATTTTGCAAAAAAATATTTACTTTTGAGTAGGCATGCAAGGAAATGATTAAAAAATACATTTTAGTATAAATCTGAGTCCCCAGGCACATCTTTGTTGTTCATTTCCTGCTTATGTAATTATCATGTACTTTAAAACATTAAAACCTGGTTGTAATAAAACAAGCTAGAGTTTCTAATTTAATCCTATACATTATAATTATTACTTAAAAGCTTAGAATTAAATGAATATCATCTAGTCTTTATAAGTTGTTAAATATTTGACCTTTTTTTTTCTTGTATTTCCACTGACGTATTTCACTACATTGCCCACACACAATATAAAATGAATCAATACGTGCATTGCACAAACACAATATAAAATGAATCAATACGTTGCAGAATGTCCACCTCAAAACCCGTTCTATAAACCAAAAGTTTCAAGCATTAAGACGTTGAATACCTCTAAAATTATAGTCCAAAATGGCGACCATTAGACGACGACGTGTAGCAGTTATTCTGTACATATTGTTTGTTCCATTCGAGACACCTTCAGAATTGTAATTAGATGAACGCTTCGATTGCGCTCAAACAGAAGCAGTGTACAGTAAGATTGCATTGATTTCGACGCTATTGAATCGAGCCACTTTGTATGGACCGAAACACAACTGTGGACTTTTGTCTCGGCGTCATTTGCAAATGAATGCTTCTAGTGTGTCAAAGGTTATTTGTGTAAACGAAACTTGCCGTTGACGAACGTTGCCATTGTTTAAGCGATGATCTTGATTTTTTTTTCAGATATGTTTAAGCATGATTTAAGAAGTGCACACATTTTTGATTCAGCATATCTATTACATCATTTGTTTTTGTATATTACGTCGGCTTTAATTATCAGCTTTTATATAAAGTAAATACAATACAAACTATATTCATCGTTGGGTTCAGTTAAGTTTCACGTGAATTTTACAAACAACTTCATTAATAATTTGCGACTATTTAAAATTTAGAAGAACCAAAACATAATTCTAAATGAAAAGCAATCCAATTGGGCTTTAACAAACTTAAAGAGTAACAATAGTTAGAAATGATTGCATAGTTATAAACTGGAAAGCAATCATGGTCCAGTGTTTACGAGTCGCGTAACAAACACGAAGAGCCGGCACGTTTTCAATTTCAACTTGCGAAATGTTTACTATTTATTAATATTTATTTTTGATGAGATATATCGGGGATTATGTTTAAATTGAAGTTAAATCAACGTGGACTATAATGATTGTATTGAGCGCTTTTCCTGTTAAATATATTTATTTAAATACAAATACGTCATTTTGTATGTATATTTTTGGTCACATCAGAAGTACCTATATGCGAATACAAAAACCGTTAAAAAACCACTCATGCAAAAAGAGACTCTACAATCTAGCATCAAATGAAAAAAACGATCTTTAGCTTTAAAAAGAGGCTAGGCAAGTATTAACAATAACAATGATTGTCCTTCCAAACGAGACGTTTCTTTACGAGAGAAATTTTGTTTCGGTTTCAGGCGGTTCTCAATACATTTATCATTTCATATTTTAGTTTTATAGCAGTCAAATGCTTTATAAACTATTTTTTTAAGAATATACTCTACGTTCGTCATTTTAAAGCAATAAGTCCCAAAACATCCCATATTAAACCTCATGCTATCTATGTATTTCAGCTTCCAGACACAGGGGTATCTAAAAAGCCATTTGCCGGTAGCCTAGGGCGTCGGAAGAGAAGTTAATTGCCATCGAGTAGGTATCACAATTCTGGCCAATGGGATGGGCTGGTGATATTGAATCCTATATAATATGACACCCTCGATGAGGGAGTCTTTAACTGCAGACTGCTACTATGTTAACGTAAATTGATTGGTAATTTTGTTAGGGAAGAAATATTGTGTTGTTTTATTGAACTGAATGAATTGAAAGTACTGGTAAAGGGCTAAATTCTTACTGATTAATAAAAGTTAGAAAAAATAACTGCTTCTAGTATTTTAAAAATTATCATTAACTTAATAAAAAGCAACGCCGCCAATTGCATATTTTCTCCGTCATTACTTGCATAAAATGAGCAAGAGGAAAAAAGTCAGTCTTATTACGCAGTTTCATGCCTATTCTAAATGAAGTGAAGCTTATTTCGTACGAGAGGCAGGGATTATTATTAGATATACAATAATTGTCTAGTAGACACAACTCATTTTTCTTAAACATTAACAAAAGTTATCGAAGCTGAAGTCAATTTCACACATTTAAACGTATGATAAATCTATGCAAATTTAAAACACCACAATATTATGATAATTGAACCGTAAAATCTTCCATGCATTTTATAGTGATTCAATAAACACCCCTATCAACATCAACACACCAGCACGCCTTGTTTCATCCTATTGAAAAATGTTTTGAGTAAAGTTTCTTTGAGTTTCAGTTCCGCAAAAATACACACTATGAAATTAGTTGATTCAAAATAATACTTTCTCGTACAATTTGTATCTTTAATATTATTATACATACTTAACAAAAATTTCAACTTAACAAAAAAGTCAATGACCAAAGATCGCGGCCGGGATCTACTACAATTCAAAACGTAAAATTATAACAGTAGACATCATAATATACCACATATTGTGAACAAAGCAATGCAGGGCGGCTTTATCCGTATACCGTTATTACTCCAATATTTCTAATAGCCGAGCCAATCCGGGTTATCGTTGTCATACCGTGGACTTTGTTCAGTTTTAGGGATCCGGTCATAAAAGGTAAGAGTTATTTAATAAAAAAGAAAACAAAGTCTGTTACTGTCATAGTTACTAAAAGAGAGTCAATTGATTTTTTTAAATAACATTTGTTGTTAGATTGAGTTTGTTTTTATTGTAGACCTTTTTGATCAATTCTCGACTACGTTATTGCAAAATTTTATCACGATATTGCAATTTAAAATCGTCCTCATATACCTACAGAATAAATACATCATAGAATCACAGATTTAATATTTATTGTACTAATGTACACTAGACATTTAATTACTATTATAGCGTAATTTATGCCTCCCTTTCTTATTTATAATGCAACATATTAATCAGAAGTAATTCAAAATTCTATATACCTACAGAACCCCTTTTGATCTCAGCAAATTGCCCTTGACATGTTTTATTATTAAAACTCTCGGCTCGAAACGTGACTTTGTTTGACAATATAGAGGATATAAATTGTACCCGATATAAGGTAGAGAATTTTAGATTGTATATATTTGAGTTAGAATGAATACTTCGAAATAGTATAGCAAATTATTAGTGAGTCGAAAGTAAGCTATGTATAAGAGAGATAAAGATGAAGTTTATTGACTACGCAAGCGAATCAATAACATCTACGTGATTATTATTATGTATTATCATATGTATTTTTTTACCTTAAAGCATCACTCGAAATGCTAGGAAAAAAGTTGTATGATCGCATTCAAATTCTCTTTTTTCTTTGTCCATTTTGGAATAATTCCCGATTAAATAAAGCCCTAAAGGGATAACACCACTACAACATTCTACGTTATTCGAAATATCTCTACCATATGTATATTGTATATAAAACAAACCCCAACTATTTCAATACCGAAACATTATCGTTCATAATACAGACGTTGTATGGCCAAAATACCTTTAGTCAATTTGTCTGCGAACCCAATCACGTAGCCCGTAGGCAATAGCATTGAGATGGAGGAAGGTATGGCCGAATTATGTTGTCTCATCCGTTGAATTAACGACGGGCTTGCGTATTTGCACTGTTTGTTTAATAGATACTTTAGTATTGCTTGCGATTTATTTGAGATGTATTTTACCTGATATTGATTTTATTTTGACATATTAATTATTAACAATCGATCATTAGGTACATATTTTATGTCAAGTTAGGTCAATCACACTGTATAAAGCATACTACAACAATGAAAAAAAAACAGATTAAAATAATTTAACACAGGTTTATTGTTCACCCAACAAATTTAATTAAATACTTAAAGATACCACGACGTGATTATCATAATAATTTTAATTCTTATTTTAGTATACTATTTATTTTATATTTATATATTTAATTTATATTGATAATACGCTACGAGCCTTCGAACTTGGCTCTACGAGCGTGCTACGAAAACCGTAGATGATTTCGTAGCCTCACACATTTGCTTTCGAACGTACTATAAAATCAATCTACAAAACAAAGCTTAAACTATCTAACCCTCTTATCATACTACAATACATCTAGTATCCATACAATCCCCTTACTCGTCTACTTGCTCTAAAAACCTATTAAGAAACAATTCAAATACGTTATCCTGAACATCTTGACATCGGCCGTATAATTAACCAGCCAAATCCCACAGATTAGATAGGCCTGGATAAGAAAACGATTGGATTATTCCAGCTACTAAATACAGATACATTTGATAGGATTTAGCCTGTGGTTTTCCGGTTAACGACGTCACTGATCTATGTAATTATCTATGGATGCCTGGAATTGGCTTACCTATTATGTAACAACGTTTAAGTAACGCTATTATTTTTATTACCTAAAAGCTTGCTTTAAAACGATATGTAGAAATCATAAAGCAATTAATCTATACTAATATTATAAAGCTGAAGAGTTTGTTTGTTTCTTTCTTTCTTTGTTTGAACGCGCTAATCTCGGGAACTACTGGAAAATTTTCGGTGTTAAATAGCCCATTTATCGAGGAAGGCTATATGATATATCATCACGCTAAGAGCAACAGGAGCGGAGCAATGTGGGTGAAACCGCGGAGCACAGCAAAGAAAAGACAAATAACATAAATAAATCTATACATAGTTATTATAAAATTAATGCAATCATCAAAAACTATAGACCGAAGAAATATGAACACAAAACATTTTATAACCGCATAAGCAAAAATTATCAACTCCGACGTACCTCCAAAGTATACTCTTAAATGAGCAGAAGTCACGACTTCGCGATTAACATGTCCCCATAAACCTTAAGGATCTTGAAATATTTGCTTAGGCATCGTAAAATGTTGCCCTTGATTTAGGAGTTGTGTAGTCGCAAGGCATAAAGCAGCTAAACGCGGAATATAGAAACACAGTAACATGCGGCGCGGTACTAAAATCTTTTTATGGTGCGTCCTTGGCTGTTGTGTATAAAATCCAAGTTTCTTTTGACAGGTATCCAGGTGACCGGCTTGAGACTGGAAATTTATTACGAAGATATGAGTTTTTATTTCGAGTAGGTTGTGTTAATTTGTCTGAAGAAAAATAAGGGATGTATTGTGATTTTTAAGCTATTGCATAGCTTCTATCGCGGGCCTTGAGCGTGGGGACCGAATCGAGGAATTCCGTAACGAAAAAACCTCACGCTCCCCACTCCGACCTGCGGAGGTTTGGCTTGAAGGCATAGCATGCAATAGCTTTACCGCCACAGTCCCCGAGTGGCACAAGTCGTTTTTTTAATTTATTACAACTAATTATTATTAATTTTAAAATCTTTTTCAAGAACTAATTGAATCATGATAGGTAGTATTCAACAATTACACGGATTTAAAACAATACAGATGTACCATCAACATTATATTATCTTAAAATATATAGCACGCTACGATGTATAAATAAAAACATATTTCGTCAAAATAATAACCCAGCTAAGCCAAGCTTCACGACTCCCATCATATATGCTCATATTCCTGATACCGCACCCAACTTATCCAAGTCTTTAATTTAAATATCCGTTGAACCGCATTTTGCCTAAATTTCACTACATTTTATTTCTCCAGAGCCCGCAATCCGTACGCCAAGTGTTTGGGTTTTACGAGCACTATTATGGCAACCCTCTGCATACTTAGTTTTACAGTTGTCATGTATTGCCATGATCTGCCTCTCGATTCTCCCTATCAGGGGTTTTATGCACTTTATCAGGCGAATTGAATCCGTCACGAAGGGATTTCGTGTGGAACTTTTGGTAATCAAAATTTAACGGGAATTATAAATTATGACTTTGTCATTCCATACTTCTGTGTTTTATCTGATAGGACCTCACCTTACGGTGATATACATAGTTATTTTTATTTTTTCTTAAGTTTTGATTGCAAAAACCAAATTATTCAAAATATTAGTACTAACAAAAATTTATGGTGCGCTTTTTATTTTAATTTCTAACGCTCTATATTATGCCCGATTCTACCGCATAGCAATATAATCTAGCCAATATTCTTACTATTCAACATTTGTTTTCTCAAAAAAAATATCCACGAGCGGTTGTAGGAATGTAAATTCGAATCTTCGGTATCTTTGTCCGAATTCGTTTTAGCTTTACGAAAATAGACTTTATATTAAAGGTTATAAGCACTACATTGTATGTGGGGTGAAGTTGGCAGTTTTGAGAGTAAACAATTCGGCTCCTGCCCAAATTTGCGGCTAGCGGTCTGTATGTTTGTTTGCTCAGTAAACATAACGCTGTCTCTGATTTGTATGTATTTCTGTAGTAATTGTTTCTATTGTGAATTTCTCCCGACAAATATTTGCCGAGAAAGTTTTGTATATTTAAGTTGTTCCTTTATGTTAAAAGGTCGTCCTTAATTTCGTCCTTTGGGTTGTTTAGATAGACGTATATTGTTTGAATATTAAACAAATGGAAACTAAAAAGCCGCTTTTCATTGTTAGTCAAAGTTTCTACACGAGTGTGGAATTAGATATTCCTTTATCTTTATTCTTGTTCGGTATCAAATATTAAAACCACTGATTCATTCAAAATGAGTTTATTCAATAGTAACGGATTTTGTAAGCTTTAAATATCATCATCTTAACTGAGACACTTTAATTCTATCTTCAATGAACTCTCATAAAACCAAAGCACTTGAAATTCAAGGTGCAGGCAGAGATTTAACGCACGGAGTTGATAAGGAAATATACCTACTGTGTATTGTATGTTCCAGTTAGTATACAATTTGTAATACTGTTTAATACATACTCTATTTCTTAGTCTTTTTATTTTACTAGATAAAACTAAGACAAGTTATTTAATAAATGAATTCAAGAACACACACAAAAAAGGCGAAAAGATCATTTTTACGTTTTCATATATATGTACATTGCATAAACACAAAATTAAAAAAAAAACAAATAATCATACTGAAACAATTTAATTCACTTACATGTTCTATCTTATATTGTTAAACTTACATAAAGTAATGAAATAAGCAATTTAATTATCTAATTACGAGCTAGAGCCACGCCTATAATTGCAACCAAGAGGACCATTCATTAATTTGATGTAAAGTTATATGCACCACAGATCATAAAACTACAGAGGCATTTATAAAATTGGAATACAGTCCTATTTTGTTACAGCTTATAACTAATTTAACGCATAAGGACATATACTATGTGTGATTGTACATATACCACCGTACGTACTAGCCTACCCACACAACTTCGTTCCGCAAGCTTTCCGCAAGGGGTTCGCCTGCTTTATAGAAAACTTAACAAATTATATGTACCTAAACCTTCCTCAAGAACCACTCTAATCTAGTTTTAAAGATTAGCAAAACATCCTGATATCAAACTACTCTGTGCAGACAGATTTAACTGGAACAATTCATAAAGTGAACGATAACCAAGGGACTAATGAATGAAACTTTCAACTAATAAAGATTTGCAATACATACGGACAGAATATTCTCTGATTTATTAGTGCAGATGTTTCACTAGTTTTATAATCACTGCACTGTGGAACACGTTATTTATGGGACGGTTCACAAGTTTAACTTTAAACCTTATTACCTTGCACTAAGATTGTAATTATCTTTATGTTTATTTAAAGTAGTTGTAAATTAACCAAAAAAGCTAGCGTGTCGTAAAATAAATGAAGTTATGAAGACATTAGCGCGGGAAATTATTTTAAATTGCCCTCGTTATGTTAAATAACAATGCTTAGTGTCGCAAAGCGATAACGCTTGCATTCTACGAATAAATTGTTGCAGAAAAAATAAGTCTCCTTGTGCGCTGAAGTATCATTATTTAAAAGCATAAAATATATTAAAGCGATTTCAACGGAAAAAGTGGGTTTATTATTCTAATGTATTTAAATGTTAAAATGTTTCGAAGTAACACGAAGCATAGTCGCGATTTTATAGAAATAGTATAATAATTTAACCGCAATCTTAAAATTGTTTTTTAAAGACATCATTTTAAAATATAAAAAATACTCTACAAATTAATAACCTTCATCAATCTAGGAATGTGATTATGTAAGCGATCACATCCAATAAACATTTTATTTACCGTGTTCAATACAAAAAACACTACAGTATAAATTGGTCCAAAGAAATCTGAAACAAATAGCCTCACAAAGGAGGAACAATGAGACAAGGCACAAGTTTTAATCTTCCTTTCGTTGAGTTGCTATTTGATTGCGAATAAGCTCGTTTTATTACCAACGATAGCACTTTGTCTCGTAATGAAACGAGTAAATAGTTAAGTGTGCCGCTTCCAGGATATCTTCATTATGAGACTCGTAAAATAGTCGCTTTATAGTTTTAAATAGTGATACAATGAAATGTGTTTTATTGGTGGGATAGTTTTTAACACAGTTAATAGGGGTAAATAATGGAAGTTTTATTAAAGACTAGCTTCCGCCCGCGACTCCGTCCGCGCGGAAAGGAGAATGACCACGGGTGGTATCGGTAAAATTTTAGTTGTGCCACGTATTCGTGATATTGTTAATTCCTATTTGTATTTATAATGGTCATATTATGTATCAATATTAAGTCTTAATTATACCGGATAAATTGAAATAATAGTAAAAGTTATTCTTTTGAAACATGTATGACCACGTATGGAATCGGTAAAATACTAGTTGTGTCACGTGTTCGTGATATTGTTAATTCCTATTTGTATTTATAATGATCATATTTATCACTTTTAAGTCGTAATTATACCGAATAAATAGAAATAAAAGTAAAAGTTTTTGTTTTGACACATATATCTATCTCTCTTGCAAGCGTCCTGCGTCATATGTCATAGTTGAATGAATGTGTTCGACGCATTGTTCGACGTTATTTATTTTGAAATAATGTTTATTACGATTTACTTTTCACATTTATCTTGTAAATTAAAATATTACCTATGTAATAAATGTAAAACTTAACGTTCATCGTTAGTTTAAACTCGATAAAGTATTTTTTTGAAGCGTTGAATAAAACTTTTGTTTTATTTTTATTGTCGTGAACTGCGGCTTATTTACATAAAAACTTTAATCGTTTCTAAAAGTACTAACATCAAGCTTCAAATTGAGCTATATTTCATCTTGACACCATAAGTTTGATTGCGATACCAAGTGCCATAGTCACTTGGGCAATCTCCTTTAAGAAAAATTAAGATTTTTTTTTTCTACGTGTTTTTCCGGGATAAAAAGTATCCTATTTTATGCCCAGGATAATAAGGTATAATGATACCAAGTTTCATCGAAATCGAACCGTTAGTTTTCACGTGATGCCTGAACATACAGACAGACAGACAGACAGACAGACAAAAAATTTTTTAATCACATATTTGGGCTTGGTATCGATCCAGTAACACCCCCTGCTATTTATTTTTTCAATATTTTCAATGTACAGAATTGACCCTTCTACAGATTTATTATATGTATAGATATAGATTTAATCGTTATAGAAACAAGCAATGCCAGAAATGACACTGGTCTAGAACTGTATATCTCTGGAAAAAACAACTTTTACCAAATCTGTCTGTAAAGCATATCAATTTATATCAATAGATAAAACTTGGTTTAAAATATTCAAATCACTGCTGCTACAAAATTAAAACTCCTCTTGCTTCCGTATCTTATTAATACAGTAAATAATGAATTAGGTAAGATTTTCAGATGAAATTGATAATTATTGTTGTATAAGTAACTGCTCACCTTTTTAGTTTTTATAACTAATCAAAATCAAAACTAGTAAATTCCCAAGTTAATTATGACCATAGAATGTTTTGCGTACTCCATGTTGAATATTCAGGAGATTATAATTATGGACGTTCTCATCACAAGTCGAAAATTAATAGGTCAGAGATAGAAATTATATTCAATTATAGTTTCCAGTTTATATAGGTTCGTGATGGATTAGATGCAGTCATCCGTAATGTAGTGACTGATGGTTAGGCTAATCTTAGCATGGTAGATTAATTTAGTCTATACAGCGGTCTATTAAAAGTGTTGGGTTGTGTTTGCTGAGTGTAGAGAAGTGTTTTTGTTGGTAATACCCATGTAATACCTAATGTAGATTTGACTGAAATATGAAAGGGTATATAACTCGAATTATATCTTTTATCTACGTGAATGTCTTAAATATAATAACATCGATTAATTAACATAAAATATGTGCTCCATACTTATTATACTTATATACTTATAATATTATAAATGCGAAAGTAACTCTGTCTGTCTGTCTGTTACTCAATCACGCCTTAACTACGGAACCAATTGGCATGAAATTTGGTATAGAGATATTTTGATACCCGAGAAAGACATAGGCTAATTTTTACCTCGGGAAATAAGATAGGTATTATCCCGGAAATCACACGGGAACGGGAACTATGTGGTTTTTCTTTGACTGCGCGGACGAAGCCGTGGGTGGAAAGCTAGTGATAAATATACTACGTTAGTTCTTCATGGCACTAAATTTGTGAATAAAAATTGCACTATGCATTAGTTTTATATGTTTTCATTACGTTAGTTTTAGCGCGTAATTACAATTACACTAAGTATGCATTAATTTTATATGTTTTCATTACGTTAGCTTTAGTTAGCTAAATATTTCTACACAGATTTGTTCTGATCTAGTAAATCAATCACAGTCTTCTAATGCAGAAAAAGTTTCATCCTCGGAGAAGATCGACGAGTAAAACTCATTAAGATAGAAGTCAAATTTATATAGTGATTTTGTTTCATATATATTAGCTAGCGCGCAAGAGCAACTTTTGTCTTCGCAACTAATTTGTCTCTCCCATCAACTCTATATGATGTTGCGTCGCTACGTGCGCGTACTTTCTTACTAGCCCATAGAGTTGATGGGAGAGACAAAATGGTTGCGGAGACAAAAGTTGCTCTTGCTCGCTAGCTCTTGGCTAGAGCTAACATTTATATAAGAACATTGCGTTTCTTTTGTTTCGTGAAACTTTCGTAAAACATTAAATTCTCTGCACTACATTACAGCTAGAGCATGCACTTTCTCGCCGTAGCTTCAAACAAAATACCTTAATGGTCAGTAACTATAATTCTAGCACAGTCATAATAAATATCATACCCATCGACTATGATTCAACGCAGTACACCCACCACTTAAGATATTAGCCATATATCAAGCTGTTACAAGAGAAAATAGTGTGTATTTCTATTGTTTTAAGAAGTAGAACGGCTTGCATTGTTTCACCAATCTAAATCCTTTGTGATATGGGTTGTAGGAACCGCAAGGAGGCGTGATATAGTGTTATTGAGCGTCCCTTCTGTAATGGATGGTGCAGCGCCTACATCATGACAGATGATCAAACCGAGCTATGTATGAATGTATTATTCACGGTCAAGCAGCTTTGGGCATTGGGCTTAAAAAAACTTTTACTACGGCCTTTGGCTGAGACAATCCATTAAGAAGCGAACATAAGTGTTATACAAACTGTTTTAAAAATGATAGAAAAACATCGGTCACTTTAGAAATAAATACGGCCTTAACCTTACTCATTTGTTTTTCTTAACTTAATTACTTAAAGTCTCTTCTTACCAACGAAAATGCATATTATGTCTTATTAACAAAATTTTAAAGTTAAATAACAATAATATTCCAAAGTAAATTACTGAAGATAAAGCCGGGTCCCAGCGTTGATAATATTATATTTCCCTGCAAATTTATATTCTCAAAGGCCCTTTACAGCCAAAGAAGGCATCTAATGTAGTTAGAATTACTAATAAAGTAAATACCCCAGCTCAATTTTAGTTTCATCAAAATGGTAGACTTATTAAGAATGTATACAATTACTAACATTATTATATATATGAAATAATTACAACATATTTTTCATAAGTCGAAATATAATAAATTAATAACAAATATATTATGTATATGATGCTTAAAAAACCTTAAAAATTTAACAAACCTACTTCATTATTGAATAATCCGAAGTATATTAATTATTGCATATTTATTTATGACCTTGAAAAGCAGCAAACTTTTTACAGCCATCATTATTGAATAATTCGTTGACCAAAAACCCACTAGAACATTCTATAACCTAAACAATTTCACAGTTCAATAGTCGTATCCGCAGGTCCTTTCAAAAAGGTTATCCAGTTAGAGTTTTTACCGCCCCAATCAAACTCTTTAAATAGTTTTATCAAAGTCCTTGACGATGTGAAGGGTAAAATTTGGCAATGTTTATTAATAAGTCACTCAATAACTTGGACGGGGGATTAGGCATAATTTGTCGGCTAGTGGGGTGTCCCCATAAATTTTCATCAACGCACCGTCCCAAATGAAGTTATGACGCCGGTTTACATAGTAAATGAAAGCTTAGTGAATGTTTCAGACGATTTTGCGTTTCAAATAAATAGAATTATAGTGGCTGTTGGATTGAAATAACGATTGTCTTTAGATATAGAGATGAATAAAACGATTTACATTTTTTTTTCCTTTTACATGAAATTTTACAAATTATTTATTCATTTAATATACTAAGAATTTATAACTTTTTAGTGTGTATTCTTATCATACAAACTGGTTATATTAATTAACTAGCTTTCCGCGCGCGGCTTCACCCGCATTACCTAATACCTAATAATAAATTATATACTAAAACTTTCCTCTTGAATCACTCTATCAATTAAAAAAAACCGCATTAAAATCTGTTGCCTAGACATATGTTGAAGTAACTGGCGTGGCCAAAACTTTGACGTGAATTATAGACCTTTCTCTGGTTTTATATTTGTTAACAGTGACAGTGGCAGCAAAAAATGACTAACGAAGAGCCTATTACTTAATTTTATTCTATTAAACCGGTGTTTTCGCTGCGGGATTTGGCTTTTATAAGTATATGTATTTCTGTTTGTTCAGGCTAATCTCTAGAGCGTGTTAGAAAAAAATGTGTACACACGTAAGAAGTGAAACTTTTTTATAACCTTATTTTTCAAAAAAATAATTTGTTATATGCAACTTTACAGAAATACGTCGAATCGCGCGTGGTAGGGATAAGAAAAAGATGGCGCGTAACGGAAAAATGTCACGCGTAACGAAAAAATATTACACTAAATTTTTTTCCCACCCCAATAAAGAAGTTTCACTTCAAAAATCTTTTATTGTATTAAACTGTAAATTATCAGGGAAATGGGCTACTTTTATCTAGTTTTTACTACTTATATAAAAATAATTTAAAACGTTACAATTATTGACTTGTAATTGTAGTATAACTATTGTCAAATTAGTGCATATTTATTTTATTAACGTTTTTGACTTAAATATAATATATTTTTGGATTTTTAGGATAAAATTATTATTTGCTGAAGTATTTGTAATTTCATATACCTTACAGGCAGGATAAGGCGGGACTTATGTACCATATTCATGAATAATTTGAATTTGAATAAGTTTTTGCTTTTAACCTTCAAGTTTTAAGTGACAAGTGAAGAGAGTTTAACAAATTTAAGTGGCGACTAAATTAATAAAACTGATGAAACTTTAAATTCATTCTATCAATATATTATTTTAATCATACAAAATTCATCAAAATGGATCAAACAGTAATATATCAGGGATGATGAATAAACATAGAAACGCGTCACTATTTGTGCCCATACGACCTGAACATTTAACAAACAATGAATTAGCATATACCATCTACTCGTACACCCTCCAACATACCACTTGGCAATCACGTAAAACAATCTGACGACAAACGCTCTTAACCCTTGCGAACTAAAGCCCATTTCCGCGCAAAGCAATTTGAAACCAATCTCAACTATTGAAATTCGTGCGTTCGATTATCCGATTTCGGATTATAACCTGAACATTCGATTGATGGACTTTGATTGTCGCGTGATGTTTGCATCGAGTAGATATTGTTCATAAAATTAAATCGATTCGACTAACAAACGTTCTACTCGGCCGTGTCGAATGGTTCCGATAATCGAATTACAGTTTCAATGTTTAGTTAATAGATTGAACAGTTTAGGTAACATATTCTTATTGAATTAAGGATTTTTTGTAGATTTTCTTATGCGTCTTGAAATCAGTTATTGGAAAATTAATTTGGCACAAGTTAGTTCAGATTTATGTAGACGCTGGCATTGTGTCATGCTGTGTAAGACGGTATTGTATAAATAAGGCCGCCTTTTCGTACGTATGTGCCTTCGTGTTAGTTTCTTTTTTAAATTATTATATCTTGTTATTCTCTATCTGGTATATATGTACAATAAAGAATAAATAAATAAATATTTAGATTCTGCTAAATATTTAATAGAGAACTAGTCTAATAAAACAAGTGATAACTGCGTTAAAAACAACCGACTTCAAACTTGCACTTGCAACATTTACAAATACAGACAAAAATGCTCATAAAATAAAAACTACTGGGCCTATCCGAATAAAATTTTTATGGGACCAATTCCACACCATCCCGCATCGAACAAAAAAGAATCACGTAAATCGGTTCAGAAACCTCGGAGTAATCGGTGTACATACATAAAAAAAACATACCTCCTCCTCCTTTTTTTGAGTTCGGTTAAAAATATGGATGATGATTAAAATTTCCCTCTTTAAAACGTAGTAATTTAGAGTTTATAAATTATTTATTGTTAGATATTTATTGTACCAAATAAAGAATTATAGCAAGGTTATAAAAATAACACTATTTTCTAAAATCCATCTAATTAATATTTCCACCACCCACCCCTTACTAATGCATACCATACAACATGCGCCTATTATTCCATTACCAAGTGCGTGCTAATGAGAAATATAATTGCTCAGAGTAAAGTGGGTCATTAAATTATACATAATTATGACGAATTTATTTTATTAATTAAGAAGCCATGACTGAACACGATCGGAGATATTTTAATTAAATCCGCTGACATTTTCGTTTTTCGTGTGATAAATTGCGCATTAATCCTCGGATATGTTTTTTTCATTATGTTGTGGAATTTCGCATATATTCGTTATTCTTCTATCTGTTATGTTTTCACGCATAAACTACTGAACTGAATTTGATGAATTTTGTGGATGGAAATATAAGCTTGGACATTATATAATAAAGGAAACTTAAAGGGGTTGACGAACGAAGATTATTAGATATAATATCGCATGTATTAACTCACATTCAAACATTAGATGCTTGTCTTATTTAAAAAGTCTCTTACATTCGTACTAAGTAAGAAAATCTAGATTCTACATAGAAGCCAATGTACCTTTATTTTTACTCTTTGTAAATCAAATAAAATGTTATTGTTATATTCACTTTTATTTCCAAGTATATAAAAATCCTAGAAATCGTCTTTGTTTGATTAAGAATACAATAATACTCCAAGACCTTTCCAATATTTTATTTTTAATAATATAATTGCTTATAAATTATCAAACAACTCTATACAGTAATTTATTGAAATAACCTTGACATTATACATAACCTAATACTGTGCTAATACTAACCTAATACCATTACTTAAAAATGAACACGAATAACATTAATTGGCAAACAGTTTATTTCATGTTAATACAACACATTGATTTGTTCATCTTCAACTAATTTTACATCATAAAATTTCACATCATTCATATTATATTTTAGCGTATCTATAAGCGTTATTATTAGAGTTAGAGCCTTAAATAACCCAAAAATAAATACAATTACATATAGTATATCACCTATATATGTTCATACGTATCAGGTAGACCGCGTGGTGGTATTAAAACCACGCATGCACCATAAATTGTAACCCGCTGCGCAGTAATGGTGAGGTGTTACAACAAACCTCATTTACAGATTGCTCTTTAAATGTGTACTAAGGGTTCTCGATCGTTTCTCACGTGGTTTGCGAAACAATATGTTACTTATTTATTCACTTTCAAACGTCATATGATCTTACCTATACTGTTTTGTATTTGTTTATATTTACCATGTTTTAAAAACCCAGCAAGCTACATTTTGCCTTCTGAAATAGAATTAACTTTCTTAATGTCCATGGTCATTTCTTACCGTCATTAAAGTCGACTCATCCGCTTTACGTTTATATACAATCTCATCGAGATTACAAAATAATACACTTAACTAATTTGTTTCTAAGTTACAATTAGGTATACGAAGGATAGAATTGTACAACGTGTAACATTGTATCGAGATACAACAGTAGGGTTGGTTTCATACATTTTATGTAAAACTTTTAGCGCAGTATACACCACAGCTGGTACTTTCATAAATTCAATTAAAATAATTAAATCTTGTCAATAATACTTTGTTTCTATCGTGAAACATAGTATGAAAATTTTACATAATATTTTAACTGTAATAATACAATTATCCTTCACTACAAAAGATATGCTTCTGTTCGTTTTCATTGATATCTAAAAACAATTTTTAATACATAAACTCAAATAAAAGAAGGTTCATTTTCAGTATGTGTTAGTATGTACAATATATATTTAATTCAATTATAACCCTGTATATAACGTAAGATCGACTAATTAAAGAACGAGAAAATTAAAGTAAAGTAATGAAGAAGCTTAG
The DNA here is from genome assembly GCF_905220415.1 of Colias croceus. Classification (NCBI taxonomy): domain Eukaryota; kingdom Metazoa; phylum Arthropoda; class Insecta; order Lepidoptera; family Pieridae; genus Colias; species Colias croceus. The sequence continues at coordinate 1,477,890 of NC_059541.1, read as the reverse complement.
AAAAAGCACAATACATTTGCAGTCAGCACTCAGCAGATAGAGTAGAGAATATACTACCTTCAAGATATCATATAATTATATACCTATTTATTTACTAACTAGCTAGTTATGTACATTAATAGCTATTAGTCGCAGTATCACTATTGAGCCCTCTCTCACCCTCTTCATCATCATCATCATCATCAGCCCATATACGTTCCCACTGCTGGGACACGGGCCTCCTATGAGGGTACAGGCCATAATCCACCGCGCTGGCCAAGTGCGTGTTGGCGGATGACACATGTCGTCGAACTTTTTAATTCTTCGACATGTCGGTTTCCTCACGATGTTTTCCTTCACCGTTCGAGCAGTGGTGATGTTACAACATGCGCAGATAAATTGAAAAATCAATTTATTTCCTGCGCGCTCGCCTGGTCTCGAACCCCGGACTTATCGATTCGAAGTCCGAGGTCTCACCACTGAGCCACCACTGCTCACCCTCTTAAAGGATTAAAATCCAAACATACCTGCTTAGTCTTTACGTTATAGTATTAGTATAAACATGCAATAGTAAATTTATAATCTATATTAATATTATAAAGCTGAAGTGTTTGTTTGTTTGAACGCGCTAATCTCGGAAACTACTGGTCCGATTTGAAAAATTTTTTCGTTGTTAGATAGCTCATTTATCGAGAAAGGCTATACTATATCATCACGCTACGACCAACATTAGTGGAGCCACGGGGGTAAAACCGCGCGGAGCAGCTAGTACGTAATAAACACGTATAGGTATTAGTTATGTTTTATTGATATATACCTACAAGTATAAATAGAGAGCTATATAATTAAATATATAAAGTTTCTAGCCGGCTCTTCTCTGTAGAAACTGCTTTACAAATCGGTTGTAAATGGTAAATCTATTTTATGATAATTCAAAAATATTTCTAGAAGTCTAATTAATTAAACTAAATATTTGACTATACAGATAAATTATGATTAAAATTTAATTTTAGCGTAATATTTTTTAATTTTAAAATTAATTAAATTACCGTTCTATATACTCAATGCCATATTTAAACACCGTCAAAGCGTAAACAAGATTCAATACATACTGATTACATTTTAAATTCACAGCGGAGCTTATTACCTAATTAATTAGTCACAACACGTCTGCTATTGGTGTTCCCGTGTATGTATTGAAACTAGTTATTGCACGCTGCTTCGTCTATTAATATTATATTGTTCACATAGTGTGTGTACATGTGATTAGATTTGTACCAAAAGGTATTTGGAGATGTGACTTCCTGTATTAACAACCTAAAGAACAGCAACCTAAAGAAGCAAAAAACTTCTAAATAAGTTAATATGTCAATAAGTATTAAATGTGTGTACAACTATTGTTGTTTCATTTATGACCCCAAATTCTACTACGATTTACGAACCTTTTAATGCCTTCATTCTCGCAAAAATAAGTTTTTTAATCAGCTCTACATTCAAAGAACAAACACTATGAATAATATCCAAGTTTCAATTCAATCTATTTACCCGTCTAACATACGTCAAATAAGATTACAGACTAAAAAACAGTTGTTATAATATGTTATCTGTGACCGCATTTTAGTCACGCAACATTTCAAACGTCAAAAATAACATAATCAACACACAGTGCATGCAATTCCTTGTCATATAATGACTTCAAAAGTGCAATAACAATAATGCGACTCGTGGAAGTTTATCGTAAAAGCCTTAGATTACAAAATAAAGTACAGATGGAGCATGACAACCGCCCGTCGCCCTTGTCAAAGAAAATACGAAATCAAAAACAAATACGTCGCTGCACCAGTGCTATAGCGCATATAGTGTCATGCAATACGTCAAAAAGGGTTTGCAATTTTAGTAAAAAAATGCCGTCTTGTGATAATAAAACGCTGTAAAATTTGTTACCGAAAACAAAAAAAAAGATGAATCATCGTTTCACAGGTTTTCTGTAGATTATTTGGCTGATTTATTTCTTTATACGAATAATAATCTTACAGATATGAAGGAATACAAAACTTCAACGTATGTTGCCAGTATTTTGAAAATGAATTTGCCATTTTTATTGGTAAAACGGTAAAATGGTTAAAGGATCTTCAGGGTAATGCTGTTGGATTTTTCGATCGTGAATGTGATTATTTGTATAGTGCACTAAAGGTTCATCATAATTATTAGATTATTTTAATAAGCATAATACATTATTTTGTTACTTTTATAAAGCTTAAAAACGTCATAGTCGTTTTCGCTAGCGATTTAATTTATGTGAACTCCATGATGGATATGATGAAAATAAAATGTCCCGTATTCTCGACTAAAAACTACCGCTATTCGTATTCATATATTATGAAAAATAAAAAATAATATAATTATTATAGTTAATATTGAAACTTTTTTTATGTAATTACTAATTTATTTAATAAAAAATTGAATACAATTATTTTGTCCATATATAACTTTAGTAGGCAGGTACTTTATGTAATAAAAGAATTTAAATAAAAATTAAAACTTGACTTCTCATTTATGTATATAGCCTACGTCACTACCGCCACTAACATAATAATTCAGATCATTGCAATGAAACCTCACCACTCAAAATCGGTCCAACGGTTTATACTGCAGGGCGTGTCAAGGAAATATTATACATACATACATAAACTCGAAAAACATAACCCTCTTTTTTCCGTAGTCGGGGAAAAATTTGGGAAATTTTTAAATATCTGGCAACATTACACGCACACAGAAGCACCGTGTACGTACAGTGCAGCGGTGAAATGACAGCACACATAGCTTTATTGAAAATGACGATAAATTATTCGGTTTAGTTCGGCAACGCTCCATCTGTCTTTTATTTTGTAATCTAAGGTAAAAGCCTTATGTAATAGCTTTTATCGTGTAACAATGTGATAAGGATTGTAAGGTTTTATTTCAATTTGAAATGTTTTAATAACTTTATGAATAGTGAGTGTATGATTAAAAAAGCTTGATAAGAATCGAATGATAACAGGCAAAACCTCACGTATATTTTATTCCAGTATTTCATACTCTTTATTATTTAATATGACATACAGCCACAATTGTATACTAAAGTAGGACTACGAATGGTGAGGAATTGAGAGTCTTTACTCTTTGTCTTTTTAGGGAAATGATAAATTATTCTCTAACAACGTCAATAGAAATTTAGAGTGCTTTGGTATTATGTATGTAAATTTTATCTTGAAACTATACTCACATCACGACGATATATGAGGTAAATTTTGTTTGTGTTATTATGTTTTGTATGTGTACTGGATTATTTGTTAATGAAGTGAAACTTCTTTATGCGCATGAGAGTAAAATATAAATGTCTCGTCATGGCAGTAAGTCATGGAGTAAGGTGACAATTTTGGTATCTTTGATTCTTGCTAAAGAAGTTTCACTTCTGACACGTGTGTTCGGCACACACGCACTTTGTTCTATAAGTAGCATGGTCAAATAAAAAAAAAGTTAATCACAGCTTGGCAAACCTTAGAATGTAAGTGTAGATAGTTTCAGATAAGTGCCTGTAAAGAAAAACTATTAATCGATTAAATGAATCCCAAAAAAATATTTTTTTTGTAAAAGTATACAGCTTATATAACGATAAAGTATTCAACTACCTATTACGCACTCAACAAAACTCATTACACGAACAAAACAAAGACACTGTTTACAATGCCCGTAGCTCCTTTAATAATAATTATCTAATTACTAAAGAAATTGTTCACACTCGCTGTTTAGACAGTTTGCTCAAAGAGAATAACGGCAAAGCGTAATTCCAAATGAAACATTTCAATTACACGTGTAACGAGTTTAGATACGAATTACTTTGATCTCTGACTGTGTGCTCGATATCTAGGTTTAGATAATATAAAGAATTGTTGTTTACTTGCACTATGTTACAAGTTATATTTATGAGAATAAAAGAGCTTGTGGTAAAAATAGAGTAAGCAGTTTTCAAATTGTGCAAGAATTTTTGAACAGATTGATTGTTTATTTATCGTTGCTTTTATATGACTGAGAGTATCAAATAATAATTGTTCATTGCACTCATAAGTAACCACTTAGTCTAGTCTAAAAAAATCTACGCTGTAGAACATCTTTCTGAAGACCCTTTCTGAACAAATTTAACATATTAACACACAAAGATCCCACGTACATACCTTGTACGTAGAAAGCAAGGTTCTGAATCTGTAAAGTCGTGTTAGATGTGACAAAGGCATTCGTCAACAGAAGAGTGCAAACGAATCAAAAAGCATTTGTCCTACAGTCTACAGAATGTCGAGTTTACCTTTGCTCTTTTAAGCGTGTACAAATATTAGCTCTAGACCTCATGCTACTTTCTGTATGTGTGCTACTGAATGTCTTGTACACATATTCTTTGGAATTTCGTTCACAAGCGATTTCTAAACGGAAAATTATTTAATTTCAGTGATTTGTTCTAAATTTGATAAATAACCTTATTTCCATGTCACTTATAAATAATCACCAAAACAATTGTTTAGACAATTTTTTAAGAAAATTCTCTACAAATAAATTTAAATATTTTATAGTGTGCAAATACGATACTGTTTCTATCCGACACGATGTCTCCAATCGAAAAGTCGTGTTTATTTTCTAGATTTTAAAATAATGGAGCCTTAACTACATACCCAGTTACTAATTATAAATATGTTGTACTTGGTTTCCGCCCGCGGCTTCGCCCACGCAGTCAAAGAAAAACCCGCATAGTTACCGTTCCCGTGGGATTTCCGGGATTGCGTCATTTTCCCGGGATAAAAGTAGTCCTTTCTCGGGTATCAAAATATCTCCATACCAAATTTCATGAAAATTGGTTCAGTAGCTTAGGCGTGGTTGAGTAACAGACAGACAGACAGAGTTACTTTCGCATTTATAATATTAGTATGGATAGTACGACTACTACTAACACACCATTGAAGATAGAATTTTTATACCAGCATTTGAATTGCTGCCAGCGCAAATAGATTGTCTTCATGGCTAATTTTATTACGGCAATGGTTATGCGGTTTTACAATATTTGCTTCGGCCGTTAGTTTTTAGGATGCAACGTTGCCAATTTACCAGCACTAAGTGAAATGATGCAGTTGAATCCTTTTTTTTTTTCTTGGTTGTCTGTGGATTTGGAATATGCTTAATCGTATTTGTAAAGAGCATAAAAGTAATGATATCAAACAAATTTTAATTTTGTTACACTGTATTGAGAATGCTTGTATGTATATAAATGTACGCATTTTAGATATACAATAAAAATCTAGTCACTATTTTCCAAAAATAAATAAAGAAATGAGATTATCTTGTCAGTAAAAACGCTTCACAGGTCACATAACTGAGCGTGTAAAAAAGGCATCCATTTGATAAATATAGACGCCTAACACTTTGCTAATCAAATATATTCTAGCAACATGTAGATGACACGATAACAACAACACGAAAAAAACTACTATACGAAATAGAAAATATTTTTAATCAAAACAGATCAATAAGCGTAAGTTTACAAAAAAGCAAGTCTTTATTAAGGGATCAATCATCCTAAGCGACTGTTTATCAAAACACATATTTACAATGCTGTTTATCCGTTTGTAAAACGTAATGCGACGATTATTTCCCCACTATCACAATATGCCATACCCAGTAAACAGAAACAAGCTTACAAACTAGGTCGGTCGTTATCAGACCATCAGCGTATGAACCATTTTTCAACTGACGTCTTTTGTTAACCATTCACATCAATGCAGGTAATGCATGCAATACTAACTTACTGATTAAACTTCCTAGCTCGACAGCTCTTTGTTTTGCTAACCGAAACGTATTGAACTCTTATTACTGGGGAGTAAAATTGAAAATCGTTTGTAATTAGTGGTGGTTAGTGTAATGGATCATTCTCATTTGGTGTAGATACATTAAGAAATGTATATCTTTATTTCCACACGTAAGAAAAACCCACTTAGTTCCCATTGCATACTAGGTACTATAGTAGGTACCTAACTAGCTTCCCACCCGAAACAGATACACAGACAGAGTTACTTTTGCATTTATAGTTTTAAGAAGGTACTGGTTTTAAAGTCGATCCAAGTCGAAATACTTTAATAAAAAAGAGTGTGTGTACTTATGTACACGCGTTAGAAGTTACTTCTTTGGCGTATGGAAAAAATACTAGAATATATAACTTGAACAGTTATCAATTTTTATACCACCTACAACTAACTTCATGCTTTTAAATTTAGGTGTCGGTGTGCGCGCCCATCGTAAAAATTCACTCTCATCATTTTTCTCCATCGCGCCAAAAGAAGTAGGGTAATTGCGCTGGTTTGCCGTCCAGCTTCTGTTTTCGTCCATTTGACTGACCTGCTACAATCACGTGCATAAAACTTGAATACAAACCTACCTTCCCGCGCAAGTTTGCACTTTTTACGGTCCATAATGTTTAAGCAACAGTACTATCAACATTAAAATTTGATTTGACAAGAAGAGAGTTCAAAAAATTAACGTAAAAGTGGCCGCTTCGCATACGTGCCTTGCAGATGTCATCGCGCGAGAGAAAAATTTGCCGGCGAGAAAAGTTCATGGTAAGGTAAATCACTGTTTTAGCTAGTTTACGTAATGTTTTTGGTACGTATGTTTATTTATAAGCATAATAAACGCAATTATAAGTGTTTATCATACATTTTTATAATACTCTTCGAAATATTAAGTGGACGGATACTAGGTTACCAAATTCTCAAAATATTTGGTTTTCGTCCAAGTGGACGGAAACTCAAACAGCTACGTGAATATTTGTTAGGGTCATTTTACTTTATCGGACCTTTAAAATACTGAATAGTTTCTCCCGAAGTGATCTTTATTGCTATTAGTTTAGTTTTTTTGGTTTCCGTCCACTGCTATGTCAGTGCTGCCAAAATAAAAAAATATTTAAAGAAGTGGACGAAAACTAAATTTAGCTTTAAATGTTTTAGTTTTCGTCCATGAATGAGTATTGGAGTATCCAAAAATTAAATATAGCCATTCTTTTGCATTACTTTTCGTCTATTTTTACGTATTGAAAAGTTTTCAATTCAGTATCTTCCTTATAAATAATTGGTGAGGGCCAGAGTGTTGTAGGTACCTAATATTGTCATTCATTCAGTCATGTATCATTCTCCTTATGTGAAGTAGAGTCAATTATTCGTAGCATAAATGGGGGTAGGTCAGACATAATACACTGTATTTTTCTTGATTATTATTCACTTGAGTATCATCTTTTATTCTAGGTCTGTTTTGCCAATGCAGTATTTTTTTATTATACTTACTCAACGTATCCTCAGAAAGATCTTATTGTTTTTAGATGGCCTCGAAGGAGTCTAAGAAATCTAGAAAAAATAGACGCTGCGTACACTGAAGATTCTGTAGCTAAAACTTATTATTATGGCTGTGTGTTTATAGTACGTTTCATTTGATAAACAAAGTATTAGAATGAAAATTTTTGTTGTTAGAATGAATATTTCTGTTTTTTGATGTTATTTCTTAGTCCTGTAATTATTACTTGTTTCATTTACATTGTAAGGAACGCATTCCTTTCTTTATTACGAATGATTATACAGTCATCACTAACGCCTATAAGGACTGCCAAGTGCTACATAGATCTCAGTGTTGACTAGTTATATTGATTATTATTAGTAAAACCACAAGTAAAACTAAACCTGGGTAGTGAGAAATTGTAATGTTAATTAAATAAACGTATATATTTACCTGTAATTGATTTTAAACTTAATAGTTGACCTACCCTCCTTTTTCTACACGGTGGTCGAAAACTAGCTTACACTAGGACGAAAACCAGTTTTTTTGGACGAAAACTAGCATTTACCATACTTTTGCAGAAAATAATTTAAATAAAAAGATACATCAAAATGATTTATTTTCCCTTAATATTATCTTAAAGAAGACTATATAAGGACTTAAAAAAAAAATTATATGTTTAAGGAAGGGTGCTCCAAAATATTTATTTCGTATCACAAAGTTGGCAACTCCTATAATTGGACGAAAACCAGCGCAATGACCCTATAACTTCAATTAAGTTACATTTTTATAGTTGTCTATTAATCGCACGAAATGACATGCAAGTACTACAACTTCAACGCCTGCCATTACCAATTGAATGATAGTTACATATAAAACTGCATAGATCTTCATTCTGTCCATCGTCACTCAAAACTTGTAAGTCTAAATTGTAACACGATTTGTAAAAATGAAGTTTGACGAAAAGGCTGAAAAGCTTTTCCAATTTGCCGTTTCTACCCAACTCTATTTGTTTAAAGGAATTTATTTTATTTTTAAAGTTTGCTAGCATTCGTTAGGGTTTTTTACTTTCCGGGCTCCTACCTAGTTGGATCAGAGATTTGTGAATAGTATTATTTTCAACTTATTATTAAAAACTCTTAGATAGTAGGTACTACCTACTCTAAGTAATCGTTATAGTCATTTATTCATTGTTATCAAAAATAATTTTAAAATACGCACTTAATTTCTGCATAAGAAAACACTTTTCATCACTATATTGCTAGAAATAACTATCAAATATGAATCCATAGAAATAACTGTATACTACAGTCATTTCCAATAAATAATATAAAATTCATTTATTGAATAGAAATTAAATTAATGTCAACTATTTGTAATTAAATTTAATGCATGTAGCAAAATTATTCTTAAATTTATTAATAACTATGTTACACATCGGACCTAGTAAATTATTAAGAGAGATATTAAGTTAATAAATTAAAACCTACATGAGTAAACCTACATGTAATATTATATACCTTTCACATTTACAATTCTCGTACACAGTATCATTTTCTAAAGTTGCTGTCAATATTACACAAGCTTACAATGTACAGACAGTCTCGTTCTAAAACAATATAGCGAGTAAACTGTAAGTTGACGGCACAATATCACAAAGTTTTCCAATAATTGCAGCGCAATAAAACCAGTACAATTAGTTCACTCTTCTATTGAACATTGCCGTTTGTAGAACGTACCTATGTGCTGTATTCTCTGTGAAGTCGTGTAGTGAATATATAATTTTTAACCGACTTCAAAAAAAGGAGGAGGTTATCAATTCGGCCGGTACGTTTTTTTTTATGTATGTACACCGATTACTCCGAGGTTTCTGAACCGATTTACGTGATTCTTTTTTTGTTCGATGCGGGATGGTGTCGAATTGGTCCCATAAAAATTTTATTCGGATAGGCCCAGTAGTTTTTATTTTATGGGCATTTTTGCAAGTGCAAGTTTGAAGTCGGTTGTTTTTAACGCAGTTATCACTTGTACTGTTTAATGATATTATCATTAGGTCCAATAATAATTACTTAGTCCGGTTACTTATTAATTCTTTGCTGCAAGATTGAATGAAGAATTCGATCAATATGAAGAAAAAAATGTATAGCAATGTAGAGCCTCAAAGAATTTGTGAAATAAATATACACAAAAATAATATCTAAAACAAAATCAAGCAAGCCCGAAAATTTAAGTTAAAAAACTTAAAAATCCCACAACGTCGCCTTTATTAGAAAATTCGTTACACTTTTAAAAGAATTAAAAAAGTTCGCAAACTGGAAAGTACGGGCGATCAAATTACATCAGAGTAACCGAAACACCTAAAACTTTATAAGAGTAAACACGATGCGTTCAGCGGCTATTGAAATTGCCAAGTTATTTAATAAAGCCAGTTTCTAGATAAAGGGAATAGGATTAACGAGGGAACTTTGTTCGTGGAGATTTGTTCAGTGCATTTACGGTGATCACGAACTTTGTATTTACTTATTTGCATGTGGCATTAGCTTGTTATATAGCTCGGGGTATCATGAGGGTATACCTTAACTCGATACGGCAAAATACACAGAACAGAGCTACGTATGATGATTTTGGGATATATCGACCTCACGGTGTTTATCTTCGACTGTTATAGCAGTGGTGAATAATGTTTATGCGGTTATTGCTTACGCAAGTTCGAGACAAAGTGATGTTATGTTTCATCTATATCTCTATTCAGATAGGCATGACCATTTGCAAATGTAGTTAGAATAATATAGAGGCAATGGGCTCAAATATTTCCTCAACTCCACGAATATTTTGTGTGAAAAAGAGGAAAAACAGTAAAAGTTAATATCACCCCTGCTGTTCCATGAAGCTCAACAGTTAGCAACCTTGGAGAACCCAGGAATCCTTTTCCTATATTTCTCAACTACCATTGTTGCATTATATGACGTGTTTACAATTGGGAAAAAAAAACTTGTGTTAAAAAATGAATATGTTTTTACTAAAGTTATTTCTAATTTCTTATTCTATCTCTATCTAGTTTTTGATGCGGATTACTTCGCGGCTGTGTGGATTTTAATAAAATAGTTAGGTTAGGCGTAATCACAACTATTTCTAGAGAATTCCTCCTATACCTTGCCTTGACAAGATATGACATGAGAAACTAATTGCTTATAATAGAATTTAATCAACTAAGATTACCGCGTTTACACAATCTTGGTTTCAATTTAAATACCATCAAGTATCAGTTACAAGTTATCGTAATAGTAAGGGCTTACATGAGCGATTAATAAGGTTTCATATCATACTGTCTTCCTTATCTTTGATCTTATGATATCGTGGACTACTAATGGAGATAATAAAAATAGGCTTTGAAGACCAATTTTTTTTTACATGACAACAGACAAATTCATGAGCTAGATATTAAGGGTGGGTATAAAGCAAAATTACCAATCTTCTTTTAGATGATACGTGTAATATTCGAGACCAAATCTAAAAAATTAAATAATATCAGGATTATCAGGTAATTATAAGGCTTAAGAGTATACCCCCTCTTAAGCTCCATATTTTCAGATATTGATGTCAAAGCCAAATGCAATAGAAGATTTTTTCAAATTATTTACCGATACAGTCTCTATATTCCGTGCGAGTCTAAAAGTCACTCTTTTTCAAAAAAAAAAATATAATGTGTGTAACTCTGCTTCCGAACTCGAACTAGATAAGGAATCTAGCAAGTACTAAATTAACTTTCTTCTTTTCAGCAATCTGTTACTCCTGCTAATAGATCTATATAGACAGACTAGGTGGAGCGGAGCTAGGTCAATATAAATTATAAGCCCCACCGCACATCCACCACAAAATGAATTATAACCACCAATACTGATTCGCTAACATGCCTCGAGTCCCGCCATACCTCAGCGGAAATTCCTTGAGTGCGAGAGTTCCCGGAGACTCCCAAACTATTCACTATTAACGCGACGCTCAGCCCAACTCGCGCTCATAATTTATAACATCTTAACTACCCGCAACTTTCCTGCTTTATACTTCATTATATGACCTGTCCTAGCTTGCAAATGATCAGTGTCTTACGCTCTACGAGTATACTTGTTCTGCGGTACTTGTCTGCTCTACCTACAATTAAGATCATTCCTGAAAAATAATTACGCTATTTCATATAAAATTCGAAAATTATTACGTCAGTCTATAAATTATGATGTAGGTTGCAAATTTTCACATGTTAACAAATGTAATTAATAATAATAATAAAATAATAAAAACATTTATTTATCTCTCTCACAAGGGTTTAAAACTTGACCAACATTCCTATACAAGTCTTACTTAAATACATATGTGAAACCGTAATACCTACTTATACATTCACTATATTATGTTTCCTACACAATTCAAAATCAAAAAAAATATTCAAATTCATCTTAGCTTATTTAAATACACCACTGTATATTCAAGCAGTCCTATACGTTGCGAAATTTTACAACAAATGACAACGCATAATACCATGGCAGCACTTTGATCAAGATGCACATATTTATGTACAACTTATATGAAGTTTAATCCTCAAGCTAAGAGTAAGTCATATACTTACATAACTTGGCTAAGTAATGTGCGAGAGCTTCTGAGCTTGTTTTAATTATTTTCACCCTAAATCGCGTCGAAATCATGCGTTAATTTGCCACTTAGGGAAGTTTACTTTTTACCTTTTATCTTATAAATAAAAAAATGTTCTAAATAATTATAGACATACAAATAAATCTATACCAATGGCTTTTTATACATTAAAACAAGGTCACAAAATAAAATGAACAGGGGATATTGAGACAATATAGCATTTAGCGACCCCCTCAATAAAAAAAAATTGCCTTGTCCCTTCCACATATAATAAATTTACAATTTCATACGTACGTTATTCAACTCAGTACTGGCAAGTACAGGCCTGTTGAGCAAATACTAAATATTAGCGGTCTCCGTTCAGTAAACCCATTTACACATGCACAAAGCTAAGGCTGTGTCCACACCGCCGCCGGCTCCGGACATTCATTTATTGATGACGCGATCGATGTCTTTGACGTGAAATTGCTAGTAAATACTGAATTTTTTAAAAGCTTTTGAGTATTTAACTTTTATGCTTGTACTTTATTGTAAATGCACTCTATGGATTTTCCCCGAATTTTTGAAACTTTTTAAATATTATGTCTCTTAATATAAATTGTTTATTATTTTTACCAATTAACTTATTATTTGTTCATGGAACGAAATGGACAAACCATTTGTTTGCCCTAAAATCTCTCTCATAAAAGATGATCGTAATCTTCTTAAAGTAAGAACGACTTCAGTTTCTCAACCGAGTCATCGTTCATCAGCAAAAGCTAAAAACTGTCTCCAAAACAACTACTAATAAATAAAACCAATTGAGACACAACACCACCATACATGCTATAATGTTTTCAATCAACAAACTAAAGCAAACAATACCTACATCGCAAGTTGGCTCTTGCAATAATAACGGAATACGGCTGACTTGAATAAAACTTTGATTGGATTCCTCGCGTCGCTATTGGAGCGACGTTCATTAATGTTTCGTCTCGAGATACGAGTACATAATGTACATATATCTTACATTTAACGTCTTACAGTAGCTAGCTTATATGAACTATATTCATGGGGTAATTAAAACTTTTACAAACATTACCGAGCGAATATCACAGAAGAAACTAAGAGTGTATGATCTCTAATGGAAAATAAAAAAGAGCTTAAAAACGATTAATCTAAGAACATAAGAACTTATACCTTCTTATGGATTTTTTGGCAGTCATATATCCCCATTGATTCTTATTCCCCTTCTTTCATTTCAAAACTCAAAGCTCTAAAACAACATAACGTTACAACCACGTGGAAAATACTCTCATTGTTCTGTACATCTCAATCCCGATCGATTTCTAATAAAGTAACGGGACAAGGAACTCATCATTTATTACGCCGCTGCAAGATGATGAACAATGGGCAAAGAGTAAACGCTAAGTCACGGAAACTTAATACGAGCGGGAAATATCCGTAGTGCCGGCCACCCGGAACAAATTCCGCGCCAATAACAAATAACACAAATGTACAGATTTCTTGAACACAAAGCCGACGGCTCGACGGAATTTAGATTAAAAATGATCCTAAGTAAAGTGCAACTGAACGTGAAATTTTGCCCGATATTAATTTATTCGAAGCGTATAAGTATAACAATGGACGACGAAGTTTTACGTTCAAGTATTTTTATTACATTTCACGTGTTCACACGAACATCGTTGGATTTTATTGGTTTACGCTTCACATGTTCTTTAGAAAGTACGCGGATCAAGGGAATTAATATCGATTTCGGGTTAGCTATTGCTCATTTTATCTACCGAGCCGTGTTCGAAGCAAATCCCTTTCATAGAAAATTTTAAGCTATCTATAGTTCTGCTTTTAATGAATAATATTCCATTAAGTACCTATTTCACTTATTAGTCCATTGAATAAAAAGTTCTAGAGTGCGTGAGTTAGTAACGTAAGATGTTTCTTCGGAAACATGTCCAGAGTCCCTAGGTAATAAACATAAAACCCCGGGAGACTAGGAGGAGCCCCGGAGTGGGGGGAGGGGGGAAAAGGTCCATTTTTTTTCATTTTTCGCTTAAATCTCAAAAACGGTACATGTTAGAGAAAAACTTTCAAGGAAAAGTTGAAAGGCCATAAAATTATTTACAAGTTGTACCTAAATCATTTTTTTCTATTCGCAGCCGTTTTCGAGCTACATCCCATGAAAGGTGAAAAATTCGAAAACTTTTTATTTTACTAACTTTACCTAATAAAATTCAATTCCTCTTTAACGCCTCCATGGTGGAAATTGGTATTTAATACAGTTTTTAAATAAACACAGTTTTTTAATAAATGTGGTTTGATAAATTGGTGGCGATTTGAATCTTGCCAAAGAAGTTTGACTTCTGACACGTGTGCTCGGCACACGCACTTTTTTATTTTAACTAACATAACAGGAAACAGAAGCGCTCTACATTTTTAGTTCTATCGATATTTTATCAAGATGCTATTCAAAATAAGAAACAAAAAATTAACATGAGATAGGAAACGTTACAAGACGTCCAATAACGAATCTATTTCATAAAATCATAGTAATATCCATCCAAAAACATACTCTCAAAATCCTTATATGATTGCAAAAGAAACACTTCATAATGTAGACGTCAGATTTTCTAGCTCAAAGCAAAAGTTTGTAAAGCATTTTATTTCAATTATATCATACATCATCTCCAATTGTGTTCTTTGTGAGTAATTACAATTTCGTACCAAAGTACTAAAAACTAAACAATAAGACCAACTAACTTCTACATCTGCGTATAAGTGAAAAACAAAATACATAATGAAAACAGTTATGGATGAGAAATTACAATTTCGATCTAAAACTTAACAATTCGACAAACTCTTTATCTACCAAGAACTGGAAAATAAGTTTTATCATGAAAACATCTACAATTTATAAGATACAAGATCATTCCGCATTATAACATACGCAAAGTTATTGACGACCAAATTGTGCTGTATCGAGCCATTCAAAATTATGACGTGTAATTTATCCTCAACATATGAAACAGGAAACATTGATATTCAGCGTCGACTCGTAATAAATAAAATGGAAGCAAATGTAGCAAATACATTCGAGATACGTTCATTTGAACGAGTTGAATAAGTATATTGAAATGCTGTGCAATTTTATTACTTGTTTATGAACCACTGGGAGCGGTATGAACTTGCCTGTTTGTTCAGTCATATGACCTCATTGTGTGATTTATGCTTTATTGACATGCTTCAAGCTACTGATATCAATTTTCATTAGTGTTTATTATTTGTGATATGTACACGTGCTGGTATATTTGTTTAATGTGCTTCTTTATATTTTTAATAGTTTAGGAGTAGAGATGGTAGAGCCTAATTCTTTTTAATAAGATGTAAAAACATTTCAATAAGGTCTGGAATAAATGTATGTTATAGTTTAGTAATAGCTTCCGGGCCTAGCAGAACAAAACTATGTTATTAACATTTAAGCCAATTATTGAATTTAACAGAGACATAATTTTAAATCTGTCCATGAAATTCCTTACTTAATTTTAGAACATTGATGTACAAATAACGATTCTCACGGCTCTCCACTATATTCATATTGTACAAAGAACAATGTTCATCATTAACCTTTGTCCTAAATTAACTGAACAATATCCAATTTCCGGAACCGCAGTGAAATTTAAACCAATCTACCATGAGCATTCGAGCACTGGTCAATGTACGTACGATCTCGTATTTTACAACACTCCAGAGGACCAAATGGGGCCTTACAGGGAAACTCCATTACCCTATTAAGCACAGTTTCAATTAGGTTATTAGCTGGCCTGTTACCCGATACAGCGCTGTAGAGCGCTTCGCGAATTTTTTCAACAAAATTTCGCTGTAGCTTGTAGCGCATTTTAGCTTGATTACTTAATAATGAGCTACGCCAGTTTGCTGTTTTTCGTCACAGGATATGTGCTGAATTATTTCATAGAAAGACTTCTATATTATATACACCCGTTAGACTGTAGCATCAAGTGACTGAAGTTATCATTTTTGTATGAAGTATTAAATGAAAAAGAAGGTTATCAAATACCAGTACCGTCTTTAAAATATTAGTTAAATCTAAGTCATATCCATGTAATTGGTCCAAAATATTATTTTACAACAAAACCTGCATCTCGTAAACGCTCTACTGCGACAGAAGTGGGCAAATCAATCAGCCTTGGTGCATACTCCACGACTCACTGAGCGTCTCACACTTGCTTACACCCTGTAATTAACCTTAACTAACCAGGAAAAATACGGAGTCTTATATTTAATTGAGAGGTATAAATATTAATTGCTAAATTGTTCAGTAATGTAGAAAAAATCCTTCTTTAGTAACATTTTTAAGATTAGAATGGAACAAATAAATTGTTAGATATCTTATGTTCAGGCTATCTCAAATACATTTAAACAAAGACGCAATCAACACAATAAAACGTACGCTTAATAGAAATTTCAACTCAAATCTTCCAAATGTAACCATCACATCGTTAACATTTAAATCGTTTTATTTTAGTGTAATTTAATCTCGAGTTCGCGTGGAATGTTCTCAACGTACAATATAACTGGGTAAACATTGTACACACAACTATTACAACAAAACAAAAGTGCTAGTTAACGAACGTGAAACAACTTTCCGAAACTATGCAAAATTCGTTAAAAAAATTTAAACAACACGAAAACTTTCTCTGTACTGTGTTTTCTGATGCACTGGCTAGAATTACGCAGATACATACTGCTTGTACACATAGGGATTTTTTTCAAATGAAAATGTTGTTATTCTTTTACTAAAAATAGAACGGATTTTTCTAAAATGTAAAGGATTAATTTGAAAACAGTCATGGATATCAATTTGGAAATTGGTCTACATTTTAGTAATATTATTAGTTTAGTATCCGGCAATGGAGATCAATTTGAAAATTGGTGTACATTTTAATGTAATATTATTAAAATGTACAGAAAGAAGTAGAAATTACATTTTTATAGAGTTTATCTATAAATAAAATTAATACGCCCATTAAACAACAAGTAGTGGGATATCTAAACTGTATGAAACATAGAAACGTTTGCTAGTTTCAACTACCAAAGCTTTTCAAAATCCATAAAAAGAGCGCTATAATATTGCACCTAATAAACACCGACACTGAAATAAGGCACGTTTGCAAATTCACCTAGTATTATATCTCTTACGAAAACCGGAATAAAACGAGGACATGTCGCTTGTATTTTTATATAAGGCGAGGAACAGCGCCAACTGTCTAACAAATTCACATTGGGCTACAGCAGAATAGCTTCATTTATGTTACTTGACAAATTATTACGTGGGCTGCTTTGTCTCGTATAGCTTTGTTCATATAAAACAATATAACGGGGTCGCTCCAGGAATCTTTCGATAGTTTAGTACCTACGGAAAATTTTCCATCAAATAAATAATTGACCTAGAGCACGAGCTGAAAATTCCGTCCTTCAAATCGGGAGTAATTATTACTTTACTGTTCCCTTCTCGAATAATAATTTATAATATAGGGATAATTATATTGTGTTTGTTATACTTAACTGGTACAGCAGTCATATTATTAAGTAGAAAATACTCATAATTAATTAAAGATAGATTTATAATTTCTGAACTTATTTCGAAAATTGGAACTTCTTAGGCCTTTTTAGTTTGAAAAGCTTTATTTCACAAGAATCCCTATTTATTTTATTCGGTTCATATCGATGTAGAACTCATATTAGATGTATTTCGTGATCCTTCAAGCGAAGATTTTATGAGTTCAAATATTTACCAAATGATGTATTGAATGTTACTAGCTATGCATAAAAAATACGTATAAAAAAATTACGTCTCAAAGACTAAAAATACGTATAAACGCTCGTATAAAAATACACCGGCTAAAAAATTTTCACCTGTCAAAATGTCCACTTAGTATAATTGGAAGAAATAACATGATAATCTTGATGGATGCTCAGAATTCTTGAAAACTCGATAAAACAATTTATAAAGGCAAATCTCTGGGCCTAGGAGGATTGAAAGCGTATTGAGTGGGGAAACTCAGTGTGCCCAGGCAGATAACTTTTCCAATTTGACGTTGAATGAGGTGATCGACAAATGTTTGCGAATGTGTCACTTTACGCACGACTGGGTAGAATTGACACGAAAGAAATATACCTACTTATGTGGACTACATTGCATGTGTTTTATTTAAGAGTAAAATATGGAATGCAAGGTAGGTATATCCTGGATTCAGTCATTTATCATGCATGCATCGTCTCATAATATTTACCACGTCTCTTGATTCGAAACCCGGATCGGTGACTGTGATTTGAGTCATTTATTTACATGTACCTATGTAGGTACTGTATCACGGAGGCGGGACAAACAATCGATCAATAAAACAGAAATTAACCCCAGAAAAGACAACATTATTTATTTGTTTTTTTTTTTATCAAATACCTAATACGTCTCTCTTATTTTAAGTATTATTTGTAACAACCGTGGGAAAAAGCAACAAAAAAGATTAAACATCTAAATAAATTCCACATAATATAAAACAAGCATGTAATGTAAAGTTTAAAATTAAAAACAAAAGTGACAACAGCATCGCATACATCCGTAGAAGGATTAATTACGGTATTTACATGCAAACTTGCGGCCGAGCGTCCGAGCAAATCAAATTAAATTTCACGCTCGAACCGTTACGTAAACATTTGCTCTTACTCTAATGAGTTCCAAACTTTGCTCCTTTGTAAGATTACGCCAAAAATTGTGAAAAACTTCTGCTTGCGTCCCACGGCGAACGTTTGACGTGGACATAGATTACTTAACTTATAGAGGGATGTTCAAACATGGATTAATTCATTATCTATATACGAGGAGGAAACTTTTCAACTAAATGCCGTTTCTTTTACGTCTCCATAATGTTTCTCGTTAATGTTTCTGTAATTTGACTGAAATTTCTGAAATATTACCTTTGCCTACTCTAACTAATCAATTCCTACCCATGAAATAACGGTGAAGTATCAAGACAAAACAAAAAGCACCGCTGTACAAATAAAAAGCATACGTAAAATAATTATCATAACATAGGTAATTGCACTGCATACTAATACACTTGATTGGCAGATCAAATAAATTAATAATTTCAGTAGAATAATAAGTTCAAAATAATAATTCGAGTTTGTATAAATTGCTTGCACAACTTATTGCCAGGACATTAAAACTTTTCAAAAACAGAACGCAATCAAAACGAGCATCAAATAAAATGGCGCCTTTATAATCTATGGGCATAATATCCGACTTCCGTCGTTGCGTGTCCCGCTGAAAGTTCGTCATACTTTTCCATCTGTTTACTTTAGCACGCTTACGAGAATTAAAACTTAGGCTTAAGTTGTTTTTTATTACGAACATTTCCCTTCTTAACTTGGAATGTTTTGCATATTAAAGTTTCGATGGCGTACTACTTTTGCTTTTTACATTTCACAAACAACGTCGTCGTCTTTTATTTAAGAAACGGACTCAAATTTTGAAATGGCGAATGTAAAACCATTTTAATTAGTCCGCTCGCTTTTTATTTTCATTAATCACGCACAAAATAACCGCGCTTAAATCGATAGCAATTTGGTAAATTCAAAAATAAAATTGGAACGGAACAAATTTAAAATCGGGATTATTCATGAAGCTCGTACTAATTAAAGAGCAGTTTTGTGGACAAAATACAGGAGTCGCACGACGTGTGGCTGCAACAAATTATACAAACATATTTATTCAGTTCTATAATTAGCGTGCACAATTTCCAATGTAACTTTATAAACGCTACAGATAAATAAATTTAGCTGGTAACATCCCCATTCGTGCAAGAGTTTTTGATTATTATAGAGTAGTAATTATATATGAGACCTATTTGATTAAATGTGTTTAAAATAATTAATACATCACGCATTCAATTGTTTTATTTTATTCTGATCTCATCAATTTATGCGATCACGTTTTTAATTATAATTTCGTATTGACGAACGTTTACTTTATTCATAAAATAAATACAGTAATTACGAGCACGATTGTTACCAAATACAAACGATATTTCGAACAATTGCTTTTCTAATGATTTATATAATTCGTCTTTTTCTCTACAAATGACTCAATTTATAGAATAAGTTACAATTTTTCTCCAACTTCTGCTATTTCGTCGTGTAATGGTCGAAAACCGAAATGTCCCAGCAGTAAATTGAAGTAATAATACATTTTGAAAGTTGCCTCTCAGCATTGTACCTTCACACTTTGGAACTAGTTACCACCTGAGCTGTTACTCGAATTTTATGACTTCAGAAAACTTCGCGGAAAATTTATCACGAAAAAAGTAGGTCGAATTAAAAATTCGATAATGAAATTTTTTCCTCCGTTGAGACGGCGACAAGATGATAATGGTTAGTGTTGTTAATAATTATATATGACATAAAAATCTCTTGAGATTACCTAATGAAGGAGAACATGATAATATTATATTTAGTTATATTATTCATATATCAGCCGCCTCTTCGTAAGTTCACAGTAATTACATATAGGTATTTATATTATCTGCATTCAAAGTGATTATAATCTTTCCAAGTTATATATTATTAACTTTCAAGTCTTTGAATAGTTTTTTTACTATATTGGGTATTATAAAATCAAAAATATTTTAATCAATTTCTTGATCCAACAAATCACACTTTAATCACAGCTGCAGCAATATTATTTTCAACATTCCAAAGTTACATTTGCTACTCGCAATAACATATTCAATACAATTAATTACACGGCGATGTAATGATCATTATTTCCCAAACTGAAACTGTCGCATTACGATATTACCATCATTTGTGGCTCACCACAAAAATTCCGGCGAGCTGCATACACACAAATGAATTACGTTAATTTATGAATAAACAGGTGTACCTTTTTACGCTCATTTACTGTACAATGTTATAATTCTTTTTAAAATAATATTCATTCACTTAACGTGGGAACATTTTAGTTAAAACAAAGAAAAGTTGCAGTTATTGTTTTTGCTTAATGACTCGATTTCACTCAAAGTTGAAACAAACGAAGTTATAAGAATTTATTGAAATTTTAGAAACCAATAATAATTGAAAGCTAAATTTTAAAAATTCTATGTTTCAATGAATTTCAGATAAATTAATTCAGTAGTTGTTTGAAAATATTTTAAACAAAGAAAGTGACATGAAAATGCTTGCCTGAAGAACGTCAGATTACAAAGAGTCTCCATAGAGAACTTGGTTAAAAACTCAACAGACTCCTAATATAACTTGCAATGTACTAACATCGTAAACAACAAACACACCAACTTGCAAGAAAAGCAGTTAAGAAAACCTTTGTTGCGTAGTAACTTTAAAATTACAGACTAGAAAATGGGGATTTGTTGTTATTTACACACAGAATGTTATTGTATAAGATGTTTATTTTGTTGTGAATTCGGTCCACGTCGCGGAAATGTAGCGAGATATCATGAAATAGTGTTCTATATACAATGACTTTATAGGTTAAGAGTAGTTTGTAGTAGTTTATCTTTTAGCAGCTTATAAATAGCAGTACATTCCAATTTTAACTCCGAGTTCAGACTTTGTTAATTATGATTTAGATATTACTGAACTGCCATTAGCAAGTTTTGATTTTTTTTTTTTTGTAACATGAACGACTAATTAATGAACGTCAAGGGATGTATGTGCATAATTAAAGATGTTTGTAAAATACTGTTTGATTTTTTTTTGTAATCTTATAATATCATATCTATCATGTATTAAATTTGGTACCTACTTTATTATTTTTACAAATGTTTTAAACATGTAAAGCGTAACGACAGTGTAGGGTTCTAAAATATTACGTACTGACAATTGACAAACTGTAAACTGACATCCTTAAGGATACGTAGGGGATAAAATCTTCACATATATTACAAGTATGAAATACTTATATTTCACAGCAACCTTCTACGACGGTCTACTGTTCACCGAGTTTAGAGCTAGAATCAATTTGTTCACAAGCACAACTCTATATAAATATACCTATATTATACCAAGACATTTCAACAACTTCCAAATACCAGCTGTTATATAAAACATACCGTAACAGGAACTCATATACGTGCGTAGATCATAATTCAACCTTTCGTCTCACTCGGTAGGCCCTCTGGATGTACTGATATTGATATAACGTGGGTCGACAATTACTTAAACAAAGGTTTAGAGTACTGGATATGTCGTTTTAGTTATTGTTAAACGAAGGAATAAACATTTAAATTAAAATATAAGAGATTATTGAATAACCCAAAAGCTAGAAATAAATTGCTACGTTGCTCTATTTACGTAGACATTCTCGTAGCGCGTAGCTGCAACTTGTAGCACTTCATATAGGTAATACAATAACAAATACACTAATTCAAATCCTCCTTTCCTTTATTTCGATTGAAATAAGTACATGCAATTAAATGTTATTTTAACCTACTTTTGAGAAATTGCTGAAAGTAAAAGAACTCCATTCTATCAAAGTACGATAACGCCGTCATGATACTATCCAGTGTGCATAAATCCATGGCGCCAATAATATGCGACACAGGCAGAATTTCCCCCGAGCGCGATCCACAACAAGCCACGAAGAAGAATAACCCAAGTGAATGCAAAATGAAAATTATCATACAAATTCCCTTTCTTGTATGAACGGTGCCGTTACTGTCGCGGCGTAAGTATGCAAAAATATGAAACTCCTTTGCCTTTCAGATGTTAACGTGAAATTACGAGTGTATCGTATCTGTACGTTAAATTTTTATACGATCGTAATTTGCATTTTTCCGGCCACGATTGTCTTCACTTTGTGGGTGTTGCTTACTGCAAAAATAACATTTTATGTGCGAATATTTTGTGTCGTTTTTTTCAGACTTTTGTTTGTTACGTACCAAGAGACTTGTGAATATTGAAAAAAAATCTTTTCTCAGATATACCCAGCTTTTATTTTATCAACAAGATCTGGTCATGCCTTAAAATTATTTTAACATAATACTGGTTTCATTAAAAATATTAACCTACTGATTTTATTTATGTTAGGAAATAATTCTTATTTACTAAAAAATAATATCGTACCTAGTCAGCGCAAATTATGTATGTACCTTTTTCAGATACTTAGCTAAAAATGGTTTTTCCGTATACTTTGAGCCATAATGATCCCTCACATTAAAGAAAATTAAACTCAATGGGAGTGTACCCCTCAAATAGGTTTCAAATACAAAATACTCCAAAATATAAAAACATATCACGCTCAAGTTCATTTTGAGTACCTCTACTAAAATCGCTATTTACTTTGAGCCAAGTTACATGTTCAATGTACCACAGAATGCATATTACCGTAAAAATAAAAAAATAATGCACGCCGTCGGAGCGCATAGCATCTACGCTGTGCACGGCAGTGAGCACACGTCAAACGTGGAACGGAACGACATCAAGTGTGCGAGCGCCTGGCGCGGTTGATTTCACGTCAAGTGCGGGAAATGGGCGGGAAATCCGATACGCCACAGATTAAATAGCACATTAACGGGTGAGTGTTAGACGTATATTATAATTTATAACGTTAATTGAAATTGTGTTTTGATTGAAATTATTTGTTGTAATCACTTGATAAGTAACTTTGTTATCTGGAGATATAAGAAAGGGTTATCCGTAAGAAATGAGTCTGTAGATTCTTCCATGTTGCTATTCTGGTTCTACAAAGCGAGATTTTTTTTTTCTTGCAGAATATATTGCGGTAAGGGTTAGGGCTAAGGTTATTGGAAAAGGTAAAGTGTAAATACTAAACTTTATATACTGTCACAGATTGACATGGTTTTTTAGAACAGCGACCGGGGTAGTTTATCTTTTTGATGGGTTGAAAAAAAGGCAAAATAATTCCAAAACACATTTATTAAAAATAAAAGCAGTTTCCCGAACTACGTATGTTAAACATAGATAAAAAATATTAAAATTTTCAACTTATATCCTATATAAATGCGTTAAAATACAATGGAATTGTTACAATTATTATTGAAAATATTAAAATTAGTAGATTCTCACAGATTCAAGGAATTAACTTTGGTTTTATATTACATCTACTTAAGAGCTAAGTTAAGTAATAGAGTTGCCAATTTAAGAGGAGAGATTCATACTGGCAACATTATAGTACTTACATCCAAATGCTTTTCCATCAATACTAAATACTTTCAAACTTATTAAATTTTATTAATTTCGACGAGTTCAGTAAGTAATGATATTAAAATGTTAAATATTTAGTATTGCTATAAAAAAACATTCAATTGTAGCCTACCCTTCGTTAATATTAGATATTATGGCTCATTATAATTTCAATTGATTAAAATGTACTGCTAAGTACGAAATTACAAATTACGTAATTTTTTGTTCGAATGTAAAAACCTTAAATGATACAAGGCAATAATTAATGTATAATATAAGGCAATATTAATAATTTTAATTCAAAAATGTCAAATTCAAACACAAGGCAATGTATTACTATATAGGTAAACCAGAATCTGATGGCAATTAGGGAAATCAAAATTTTGAGTGTGCAACCCTGGGGAAAATGGACTGAACGATCTTGATACTGCTTATTTTTTATTTTGTCCTCAATATCATTAGTCACGTTACATAAGTGGACAATACTGTACTTAATAATGAGATATCCACTTAATATGATGTAGGTACATAAATATACAATTATACATATTACTTTTATACAGGTAATACATATTATTATTTACACATACCTATATTTGTATATTCATTACCAGTATGCCATGTGAAAATATCGATATAATTATAATGTAGATCAAAACTGCTTATAATTTTTTATAAAATAAAATATAAATAAAATAAAACTATGTTTATTTTAAATTATTAACAGATACACACATTATAAAATTGACTTGGACAGCTTGGACTTGACGAATAGCCGTATTGGTAACTCCTGTAATAAGTTTTCATAAAATTTTATTCTAATCAACAAACAATATTTTATTATTATTATTATAATATTATAGTTACCTACATATTATAATATTTTTTAATTTAAAGTATCAAAACGGGTAAGTTCAATTTACCAATAAAATCTTCAAAATTGAAAATTGTGATGTGTTTGACCCTTCTTCATCGAATGTTTTTCTATACACATTATAAACAACACCTCTTGCTTGTGATCGCAGCGGCTTTTTCGACATTTTCGAAGATTTTTTAGACAAAATCCTAAAAATTATTCATCAACTGCAATAAAGACAAATAATTTGACAACCAATTTGATAGTTGTCAAATAAGTTGCCACATGAAAATCTTTTATTTCATAAATAAAAATATGCCATCAGATTCTGGTAGACCTATACCTTTAGTTTTGACATTTGTTACTTCGATATACAAGGCTGTGCGTTATATTACGTTCAATTACCAAACAGCATAATAAAAAAAGCATTAACAATATATATTATTCGACATTTGTATTGCTTACATACATCATAAATTTGAAGACACGTGTTGAAAAAAATATAACTTTAAAAAATTGGCGCCATTAATTTGACAGTTGAAGTTGTCAATGCCAACCGCTAGATGGCGCTGTAATAAAAAAAAATGTTAAAACTCGTCGTGTCTCGCGAGCGCTTCACCAAAGTCCGTGGCTTGAGAACCGACAAAGAGGTCGTATTTGTCTAATATTTCCTCTTTGGTGAGTTTCTCGTCAGCGTCTGAATCCGCTTCGAACACTAAATGCTTCGCTTCAGCTTCCGCGTGATCGAATTCTGGCGGTGCGATCCAGTCTTTTACTTCGTGCTCGTCCATGAAGCCGTCTTTGTTTAAGTCCCTGCATTATTGCAATTTATTAGAACACTATTCATAACAATATAAGTTACATTCTCAGTAATCGTTTAAAAGAGACATCACTTTATCAAATTTTTTATTTGGTTAACAGTTGTTTGAAATTAAACTTTCGAGTTTTGTATGTCTAAATGAATATTAAATTTAGGGCCGATTTTTTATTTCTTGGATAAAATTTATCCGTCCAATTACTCGAACTCATATTACTCGAACATTTTAAAATGTCACCTGTAAACTGTCACATACGGACAATTAGAGTACATTTTTGAAATGGTAGTTTAATACGTTATTTGATGAATAAGTTTCAAGCAACGATTGAAAAATTAGCCCTAACCAAACCACACTAAATATCTCAAATAAATTAGAATTTACTTCTTCCTAAATCCTGTACGTACCGATATCCAGTGAACTGTTCACGCTCTTGTTTCACCCAGTCTGGTTCATCATCAACGCTCTCGCCTTCCTCTGGCTTGTACATGTCTCCGATGTACTCTTCTAGAGATACCTTGCCGTCCTGTTGGGAAAATATATGAGAAACCATAATATATTATACTTCGAATAAGCAATAGTACATAAAATATAATATAGCTGAAAAAGTGGACTGTGACTAAAAAAAATAATTATATGTAGTCATATTTTTAGACGAAGTCAGCTGACAGCAGCTAATGTCGCTTTGTAAAATAATGTTGCCATATTTAAAGTAATAGTGATGTGCAGTTTTTATAGTCTTGTATTTTTACGCGTTTATTATATTTTTTAGAAATAAATAAGGGAAGGAAAATTGCCGATAAGTTATTAAAAATTCATCTACAAGACGTCATTATCATAATTTACACAAAATTTAAAAATTTTATCATGATACCATCTAACAGTCTGTCTAAACTGCTGAATCTATAATATAAAAATGAATCGCAAAATGTGTTGGTAAGCGCATAACTCGAGAACGGCTGAACCGATTTCGATAATTCTTTTTTTATTATATTCCTTGAAGTACGAGGATGGTTCTTACTTCTTATGGAGAGAAAACGTAAACATGTACCACGGGCGAAGCCGGGGCGGACCGCTAGTCTACATATGAAACCGCAGAACATAAGTGGTGAAGTATTTTAATAGTTTAAAAATACCTTATCCTTGTCAATATCCTCCAGAGTCTCAAGAACAACTACATCTCGCATGCCAGTGTGGTCTTCTGGGTGAAGGAACGATGCGAATTCTGTTCTGTTCAGTGCGTCATCTTGATCAGCGTCTGTAAATAGAAAAATATTTGTAAAACTAATGAACGTTTTGAAATATTATAATTATACAATAAATGTAAAAAGTATATGAAATTTTAATATAAAAAAATGTATTGTTGTAACAAATGGTAGTTTCTATATTTATTTTTGAGAACCTTAAAGAAAACCAATGTGAATATTGATGAATTTATGAACATATTGTTATTTACAAAAACCAAAATATTTTTAACTATGCACACGGAAATAATTTCTATGTAAGCACAGATACGGGTTCCTACTATATCGCTGACACGGATCGCACGGGAACGTAAATCGCTGATTCTAGCGCATTCCTTTAGTGCAACGTAATTTTTTAGCCTTCATTGTATTTATTAGAATTTTACTCATTTATCGTAATCACATTATCTATCAATTCTTAATTGAAATAAAATACAGTTATTAAAGTAAATCACTACATAGTATAAAACAAAGTTGCTTTCTCTGTCCATATGTATGCTTAAATATTTAAAACAACGCAACGAATTTTGATGCGGATTTTTAAATAGATAGATTGATTCAAGAGGAAGGTTTTAGTATATAATTATATTTTAGACAAAGCGGACGAAGCCACGGGCGGAATGCTAGTCATAAATAAATTCGATTCATTTTATTGGCCTCATCTATATGAAACATAATTTTTAAATATTTTCCATAGCAATATTTTTACACATCGATATGTATTATTACGATTAATAACCAAATGAATTTTAATATTATAAAACAATAAACTGAAATAAATTTCTCACCAGCATAATGCCACCTCCTGCGATCCCTTTTCAACAGGTTGCTGTATGTGAAACCTTCGGTGTTGGCTTTCAATTCATTTGGACTCATTTCATCCATGAATCCGTACACATTTTTCCTGTACGCCTGTAAGAGATTTAATTCAAACTCAAGATTTGTGTAGTTTTATCTCGTATTTTTATCATAGGGTATTTTATTTAGCTAGCTCGAGTTTTCTCAATATGAGAAAATAATGTTTAGCGTATATAATATGTAAAGTTGAAATTTGTATGTGAGATGTTACATTTATTAATAGGGATATTTTCCATTGTTTTTTTTTAATATTATAGTATTTAAAATTGTAGTGTAAACAATGTTCAGATAGCCAAGAAAAACATGGTCAATCATTTGAAAAACTGAACCATCAGCATCTATACTATATAATAACTGATATCGCAAATTTCTTTCTTTTTTTTTATTATTATTTAAAAACAACTATTCCTAACAACTCTTAAACTAAATACGCTCATACTTTAACTATACATATATCAACTAAATATATCAATAATATATCAACCAACCTCCCACGTAACAACATCAGTGTTCTCCGGATTATGCTGTTTCCAATGACGTTCCACATCTTCCTCTATATACCTCTTCTGGGTATACCTAATCCAGTCCTTCAACTCTACCGGCGTCACGTAACCATCTTTGTCAGAGTCGATTTCGTCAACGATCATCCTAGAACATTCCGGAGATAATGAGGTCAGTGAACTTTGATAAGATTCGGCGACAGTGAATTTTTTTGAGTGTTTTAGATGATTAATGACTAGATGCAAATTGCTAACAGTTTGGCTTCATACAGAGAACAGTGTGAAAAGAAAGAAATATTTTACTATTGAAAAGAAATATTTAAAAAGTATTTTTATGATTTTTGGAATGCTAACATCTGTAGCAGTGCAAACACTACGGATAAATCAATTAACTAGATGACTAATTCTTTATTTTATTTATAATATGGGTAATGGTAATTCATTATAATTTAAAAATAAACAGTGTTCAACAAAATAAGCTTTTAATAATATGTAATTTCATCTCACAACCCTCTAACATATTCAAGTTAAATCTTTACAATGCAACAACAGAGTTTCTCCCACATATTCTATATCTTTTTTTAGCTCAAATCTTACAGAGCCGTACGTTTGAATAACCCACATTACTGTATTATCTTATCACTTAAATAAACAAAAGTTAATCATACCGGCAGAAAAAACGTTACAATTTTTTATAGAAAATTTGGCTTTAAACCAAGATGACAAAAGGTGAAATACCAAAAAAATATTACAAAGTTACCAACATGAGTAAATAAGTATGCAATATTTATTAATGTTCAAAAAAGAAAAACATAAGAGCTTTTAGCATAAAAACTTAAACATTACAAATAGTTCACTGTATTCATATCTAACGCACATAAAAATACAATCAAAATAAAGACCTAATTATTTTAATCAAAAATAGAAGAATTAGAATAAACTTACCCCAATCTTCTTTTACTCTCTTCAGGAGGTAGCTGGTCGAACGTCTTTGCCTGATCCTCACCAAGGAAGGCATCATGGTCAAACTGCTTATTGTGGTGCTCGTTCCTATAATGCTCTGCATCAGAGAGGTGGTCCATCATCCTCTTTGTGTCCTCTGGATTTGGGACTCCGGCAAATACTGCCGTTATGGCCAGTGATATGTATAGTGTTGTCAGCATTGTAACTGCAAGAGAAATAATCTTTTGAAGATGAAAATCATATCGAAAGTTTATAATTTAATAGTTTAGCAGTCCAATAGTAATTTGCAAAGTTACAAGAATTTTACAAGGTAATTTAGTGTGATTTAAGTGAGAAAATAAGAAAAGATCATGATTTTTTGTTGAAGTAAGTTAATTAAACTCAAACTATTGCATTTCTGATAGGTAACAGTGTAACTGCAAATATGACTAACATGCACTCAGCACAACATGCACACTAAGAAATAAATTAACAAAGTATATACCTTTTACTACTATCCTACCCTTTTATTACTATCCTTTAATGTTTTTAGATAATAATTTATCATTAGTTTATCTACTTGTAATTTTGCTAGGTACTTTTATGTTTTTAACAATTGACCTACATTCCATGTAAGTTTATACACCCCAGATTTCCTAAAAGACACTAATATTGTACTAATGATTCTGATTTATCCAAAAATGTACATGAATTATTATAGTTACATTTTTGTGGTCTAATCTAGGAAACTGTAAAGCAACGATAACTTTTAAATGCCGGTATGGATGTACATCGACATACAATTAAAAGCTCATGATATAATTGCGATAATAATATGCGATAAAACAATTACTTACATTCTTGTACTGACCTTTAAACTACACAAAAACTAAAGACACACTTAAAAATACGAACGGCGAACCTGCGTTGGTGGAATTGGCCACGTCAACAAAGTACACGTAAACTTCCTAGTTACCAGTTTGTTCCCTATTCCCGTTCAAATACTCCCAACTTCAAATAATAGGCGTACGCTCTATGTACCTACCGGCAACAGCTCAATCGCGAGATGAATTTGATACAAAACGTCATAATTTATGTCAATCTGTGCAGGATGCAGCATCCAGTATTGCTAGCTAATATATCATGAATTCCCTCTTTTTTTGTCAACTTCACACAAAAATAATTATTTCCCAATCACAATTAAAAATTTAAACCCAGATATTTCAGTGAAAACATAATTAATTATCCCCTCTGTGTTCAATCTTGCTAATGTATACTGATGTATACTCTGGTTACAAGATAATATTTTCTTCTACAGACACTGCAGTGAAGAACAATGTGCGGAAAGTTGGTTAAAATCACAGGTTAAAATCAAAACACCAGTGCAAACTTAGCACCCCATCTATGGAATTTTGGGTCGAAAATGACCTTGATCGTTAGGTCCCCGTTAGGTCCTTTAAGGTCCCACAATTTTTTCGTTAGGTCCCCTTTAGTTTTTTTTTAAATAATTTTTTAAATTTTAGGTATAAAAAAAGTGCACTTTAGCACCCCATCCATAGAATTTTGGGTCAAAAATGACCTTAATCGATAGGTCTCCGTTAGGTCCTATAAGGTCCCACAATTTTATCGTTAGGTCCCCTTTGGTTTTTTTTTTAATAATTTTTTTTTAATTTTAGGTATAAAAAAGTTACACTTTAGCACCCCATCCATAGCAAAATTGGCGAATTTTATCAAAATCGTATTCTTTACCGTTAGGTCCGTAGAGGCCCATCATTGAAATTGTTAAATTATTTATGTTATTAAAATCTATATATTATATAAAAGAAAGTCGTGTTAGTTACTCCACTTATAACTCAAGAACGGCTGAACCGATTTAGCTGAAAATTGGCAGGGAGGTAGTTTAGAGCCAGGAGAAGGAATAGGATACTAAATACGTACCACGGGCGAAGCCGGGGCGGACCACTAGTTATAAAATAATTGAAACCTGCGCATGCGCCTTAGAGCATTAAGGCATGCGCACATCATACATAAACAATGCGAAATTTAAATTGGTATCGTTTCATTTATTAAATTAAATCAATAAATAAATCTATACTAGTCACGTCTGGTTCGAAAGATGAAACTGGCTTTAAGCCGCGAATAAAGAATAAGAATCACTATCATTATCACTGACATCATTAACTCTTCCATTTCTGCAGTTATTCCATCTTGTTTTTTTTGTACTGCTCTTCAACATGAATAACATGGTTCGGTCATAGAATAAATTTCGTCGAGATACTGATTTTGTGTCTTTAAACATTTTGAACGGACAGATCGTTCAATTTTATATTGTTGCTTGAATAGTTTTTAACTGGATTACTGGTATCATTCATGCAAAATAATAATAATAATATTAAACAAATCATACCTACTTATAATAATGTGCAATGCAATCAAGATGAAAAGCATCAAAATATCAAGTCACACTTAACAATGCATTGAGATATTTCTTGTAAACACTCTTGTTTTCCTTGAAAACTACATCTCTTTCAAATTGTTTCATTTTAAATTTATTAATCATAGTTTAAAGTTTTCGTCATGTTCTGTTTTCAGAAATAATTTTTTTTTAGAAATCACTAAAATCCTAAGCTAAAATCGCAGAAAAAAAAATCACTGACAAGCTTTGACACATCAACAACTCAGGTTTTAATGACAGTTAACTGGCAAGTGGTGCCATTTAATTTTCGAAATAAAAAGCCAGTTTCATCTTTCGAACCAGACGTGACTAGTATAGATTTATTTATTGATTTAATTTAATAAATGAAACGATACCAATTTAAATTTCGCACTGTTTATGTATGTTGTGCGCATGCCTTAATGCTCTAAGGCGCATGCGCAGGTTTCAATTATTTTATAACTAGTGGTCCGCCCCGGCTTCGCCCGTGGTACGTATTTAGTATCCTATATCCTTCTCCTGGCTCTAAACTACCTCCCTGCCAATTTTCAGCTAAATCGGTTCAGCCGTTCTTGAGTTATAAGTGGAGTAACTAACACGACTTTCTTTTATATAATACTAGTGGTCCGCCCTGGCTTCGCCCGTGGTACGTATTTAGTATCCTATATCCTTCTCCTGGCTCTAAACTACCTCCCTGCCAATTTTCAGCTAAATCGGTTCAGCCGTTCTTGAGTTATAAGTGGAGTAACTAACACGACTTTCTTTTATATAATAATATAGATTTTAATAACATAAATAATTTAACAATTTCAATGATGGGCCTCTACGGACCTAACGGTAAAGAATACGATTTTGATAAAATTCGCCAATTTTGCTATGGATGGCTAAAGTGTAACTTTTTTATACCTAAAATTAAAAAAAAAAATTATTAAAAAAAAAACTAAAGGGGACCTAACGAAAAAATTGTGGGACCTTATAGGACCTAACGGAGACCTATCGATTAAGGTCATTTTTGACCCAAAATTCTATGGATGGGGTGCTAAAGTGCACTTTTTTTATACCTAAAATTTAAAAAATTATTTAAAAAAAAACTAAAGGGGACCTAACGAAAAAATTGTGGGACCTTAAAGGACCTAACGGGGACCTAACGATCAAGGTCATTTTCGACCCAAAATTCCATAGATGGGGTGCTAAGTTTGCACTGGTAATCAAAACCTCCAACCTAATGAGGTTTCATCCTCAATCATCCCTAATCAATGCATATTTTCGATACATACTTACATATTACTATAATTCAATAGTTATACAAATTTATCTATCTTTATAAAAATGTTTTATAGGGGATTACCCCTATTAAGCAGCAAGGGGTAGCATTTGCTTGAAAAAGTTAGTATTCGTCGTTTTTAAATTTTATCTTAGGGATATTCGAGAGCTTGCTTTTTCTCAAAATAACGAAGTTAATGGTGTAATTTTTATCGAGACAAAACTAAAAGAACGAACGCGCAAGGCGAACAACGAGTTAACTGTTTAAGTACACGTCTTTCACACGTGAATGTTCGTTTTTCGCCTCACTGGTCACCTTCACTTTTCCTGCGAGTGTGGAAATGCCCCGAAACTTCAAAAGATTGAGCTTATGATTTAAAATTCCCTGTGAAAATTCCCAACGAAATTTTTTTAACCTATTAAAAAAATATTTACAAAAGCAACTACAAAACCTTATTATTGGGTACCAAAAATTACGTTATCCAGTCTAAAAACATTTTCGAAAAAAAAATAGAATGCTGTCATCTGATTGATTTGATTGAATGTCAAGAACATGACTGTTGTGCTTATTTTGCATACGCGTAATATTATATGCGGTGCATAATTATGGTTTAGAGAGGAGCAACGCTGTTTTAATAAATTAAATTTGGCTAGCATTGCATGTGTTCCTCATAAGTGTAGCTAAAACAGGATTGCAAATGTCAATATGTCAGGATCTCGGCCTTAACTTCCAACAGAGAATGGTAGGTTTCTTCGTTTTTGGTTTCAGTGAATGCTGTTTTATAATTTCAATTTACAATTATTTCAACCGGTTTGTGTAATGAAAATGTAAGAAATTTATATAAGAATTATATGCTGTTCCATTACAAATAGCGTGAGTAATTTATATTTTTAAACATCGTCCGATGTTTATTTATTCCATAAGCGTTATTAATTATCACGTAAGGATATCTGCACAATGTTTTCTGAATATAGTTATAAATATAAATGTGATATTCCAATTGGAAAACCTGAGTTATAACCTAATAAATGATCTGCAGGGCGCAAACATATCGCAATTGGAGAGAGATATAGGATCAGAGCAGTTTCCGCCGAACGAACATTATTTTGGTTTAGTTAATGTAAGTAATTTATGATCATTACTAGTATTGGATTGACTTTAGAAACTTGAAAAAAAAATAAAACATTTTGGTAAATAGGTTCTTCTACAGCTATCTTGATTGCAATAAAGGCGGCCTATTACCTTACATATCTAGTGTTGGTTCGATATATAAGTATTAATGCATTAATAATTAATCTTTACATCATATATTTAATTAAATTTAAAGTTCTTGAGAACTGTCTAAAAGAATCTCTAGACATCTTATCAGAACAATATCAGCATATATTCAACTCTCATAACCTCTTTTCAGTTTGGCAACACTTGCTATAGTAATTCAGTGCTTCAAGCTTTATACTTCTGCCGTCCATTCAGAGAGAAGGTTCTAGAATACAAAGCTAAAAACAAGAGGACCAAGGAGACGTTGCTAACATGTCTGGCGGATTTGTTTTATAGTATTGCAACACAGAAGAAAAAAGTTGGTTCCATTGCGCCCAAGAAATTTATAGCTAGATTAAGAAAAGAGAAAGGTAAGTGGAATATATATATTTTTTTTAATATAATATCTAAGTATACTTAATATTATAAAGCTGAAGAGTGTGTTTGTTTGAACGCGATAATCTCATGAACTAGGTACTGATCCGATTTTAAAAATTCTTTTTGTGTTAGATAGCCCATTTATCGAGGAAGGCTATATGTATATCATCACGCTTAGACTAACAGGAGCGGAGTACTGCGGGTAAAACCGCAGGGCACAGCTTGTATATTAAAAAATTGCCTGAATATGTCAAATTTGTAAAGGTTGAATACTTAAGTTGCTTTCAAGAAGGATCTTTATTAGTTTAATAACAATTTTGTATCTTCCTCTTTTAAATTGTTTTGAGTCTAAAATCACAAGATTCAAATAAATAGAGAAAAAATATGAAACATTATGCAATTTATTCGTAACTAAGCTTACCGCCCGCGGCTTCGCCCGCTTTGTCTAAAACCTAATAAATTATATACTTAAACCTTCCTCTTGAATCACTCTATCTATTAAAAAAAACCGCATCAAAATCCGTTGTGTAGTTTTAAAGATTTAAGCATACATAGGGACAGAGGGACAGAGAAAGCGACTTTGTTTTATACTATGTAGTGATTAGGACTAATAATTTTTAGCCTTTTAAGTCTAATTTTGTTGTTTGTATATCAAATTATGTGCTTTCTTTGCAGAAGAGTTTGATAATTATATGCAACAGGATGCCCATGAGTTCCTCAACTTCCTCATTAATCATATAAATGAAATTATTTTAGGTAAGTAACTAGTATACTGATATTTTATTAACACTTACGTGTGAATTGTTACAGTGGAAAAGTTTACCTTAAAGAAGGTTGTTATGTTATTTCATAATAAAATGTAACATTAAATGACTATTCATTATTGCTTATAAAATTTTAAATTAATAAAAAAGTGAAAATTACAAGAAGCTTTATATCTATAAAATATCTAGCGGTCCGCCCCGGCTTCGCCCATGGTATATATTTACGTTTTCTCTACATAAGAACCATCCTCGTACTTCAAGGAATATAATAACAGAAGAATTATCGAAATCGGTCCACCCGTTCAGGCGTGATGCCATGACAACGCGAAACGGGTTTCATTTTTATATATATAGAATATAGATGAATGTTAATTCAAGAAATCTACCAATAACAACCCACACAAGATTAGATTCAAAGATATCTAATTGGATTGCATTCAAATAATAATTGCTGTGATAACATAAAATGGCTTCTTTGTCTAGCGAGACATGAAATGGGATTTAGCTGTATTACATTTGCTTTTCTTTATAGCGATGTGAGTGTAAAGCCATACAGTTATATTGACGAAATGACATTTTGATTGAAATCGTAACATATCAACTGATACAAGTAAATACATATAAGTTTATTGTGACTTATTAGGAATGTTGTTTAATAAAGAAAAGGGTTAATATCCCAAATGCTGGTTTAATTTGAAGTGTACAGTCCAAAATTCCATCTTTTTACCAATTCTTCTGTGATTATATAAAAAAAATCATCATCAATAAAGTATAAAGTTTCATTACAAAAACTGTACATTCCTTTACCCTTGAACTAGAATATGACCATTGTGGTTTAGTAAAATAATACTTTATAACACATTTTCACTTACAATGACCTATAAACTGGGTCACAAATGACCCAGAGGATATGTATCTTTCCAATAAATTTGTATTTCTGCTATTTTGGTAACTTTTATATTAAAATTAGCTTTCCGCCCACTATAATTACCTTGCGAATTATTTACTTTCCGACGTTTTCTCAGACGTACATATTAAAATATGTGTTAAATTTTTCATAAAAAGTCGGTTGCAAAGTGTCAGTAGAGTTTGGTTACAAACATATCACACGAGAATTTATGAAAACACAATTCTAGCGGAACGCAATCAGAGCACGTTAAAACTGCAAAAGACGTCCGGCTCCGGCGAGAGCGTGACGTGCAATGGCTCGGTGCCGCAGAGCGCTGAGCCCACGTGGGTGCACGAGATATTCCAGGGTACCCTCACTAGCGAGACCAGGTGTCTCAACTGCGAAACCGTCAGCAGTAAGGATGAACACTTCTTTGATTTACAGGTAAGTTTTAGGTAACAATGCAAATGTTTTAGAACTTGTGAAATATTTTTTAAGTAACAATGAATAGTACAATGTAATTTTTACATTAAAAATACTGAAAAAAATTATATCAATGTTAAACTTAAATCTTATGATAGATATAGGACAATGTGGAAGAAGAAAATCTTATAATTACTAGGTTCTAAAAAAAGGGAGAAAAATTACTTTTTTAATTGATATAAATAACTAGCACTACTATCTAAATTAATTCATCAAAATTGCTTTAATGTAAGTTAAGACTTTCGAATGCTCCGCGATTAATAATAACTCAGCCCCCGGAATCACCGACACAATAGAAAATCTGATTGTGTCGTGGACCGATCGGGCCGCTCGGGGCTCAATGGATTAATGACATAATCGTTGATAATTTTATTGTGATAAGCCCTTTTATATCCATTCCGAAGAAGTTTTAGATGAAAAAGAACAGTGCATGATTTCAAAATCTATAAGT
This sequence comes from Colias croceus, assembly GCF_905220415.1. NCBI lineage: Eukaryota > Metazoa > Arthropoda > Insecta > Lepidoptera > Pieridae > Colias > Colias croceus. The sequence goes on along the minus strand of NC_059541.1, from coordinate 1,440,551 downwards.
AATAATATATCAATTTACGCGATAGGAAAACTGATGATTGACGTACATTTTCGTAAAATTTTAAGATAACTGTTGCTATCATACGATCAATATCAATTTGTATGCGTAAGACACTTGACTTTTATGTAGACCACGAAGACAAAGGATTCAGTGGGTCATTTAGTAATATAAAGTGCCTACTTTTGCCCATAATTATCTTAGTAGCGCATACTATGATTTGGGTCACAAAGCAATTCGTCTATGAATCACACATTACCTATTAGTGACTATGGTCTATTTTGATTTTGATTTCTCTTTATCGTCTATTGTTAAGTACAACTGAAATATGGCTATGAACATTTCATAGGTTCTATAATCTTTCATTTCTAAAGACTTAGATTGAGTTAAAAATTTGCATTTTTATTAGAATAGTAAAAATTCTATGAAGCGGGATTCGAGCGTCTTTGGGTGTTAGGTCATTCGAGACCTCACGAAAATTCGATTGCTGAGGTGGGAACCTCATTAATCAAATTTTCTTCTAATGTTTCGATTTTGTGTTTTATGTGCTTAAAATTCGAATCCTACATCATTATTTTTATTTTAGATAATAATTATTTTATAGTGAAGTCCCATGTCCCCTAGTGGGGTAAGGGGCAGATGCATTATAATTTATACATCTGTTTCACTGATCGATTTTCTTTAGGGACAAGTAGATGATCCTTCTGTGCCCTGCCAGACCGAGACTTTTTTTTTTCTTCGTCTCCACCGGGAATCGAACCCAGGACCCCTCGGTACTACGCTTGCGCGTCAACCACTGTACCAAGGAGGCGGTCGATAAGAATTATTAATGCTATGAAAATGTTCGACAGTTCTAATCGTCAGATATGTATCTATCATAAACATATATTTATGTTATTGTATTTTAATATAGTCTTTTCATTTATTAATAATAATAATAAACTTCCTCCCCAGGTGGACGTAGATCAGAACACCAGTATTACGCACTGCCTCAAGTGTTTCAGCGACACAGAAACGCTGTGTAACGACAACAAATTCAAATGCGACAACTGTAGCAGCTACCAAGAGGCGCAGAAACGTATGCGAGTGAAGAAACTACCGCTAATACTGGCTTTGCACTTGAAACGGTTCAAATATATGGAACAGTACAATAGGCATATTAAAGTGTCCCATAGGGTCGTTTTTCCGCTGGAGTTGAGGCTTTTTAATACGGTGAGTTTTTTTGCTGTCTGTATGTATGTATATTGAGTGTAATAATCATGTAAGTTATAGATAAATGTTATCAGTAAAATAATACTAATAGTCAATTGTAGAATAATACATCCAATGTACTGAATTTATTTGTATGCTTTTATGACTCATACATAATAGAGCTTAAAAAATATTTTATGTCAAGATTTATTTAACACTATGTTTCTAATATGTAATGTTAAATAAATCTTGTCTTGTCAATATAATATGTCTTGTCCGCACACCGATACTACGAAGATATTTTTCGCATTCTGTAATGTAATTGAATATATGAGCTTGTCTGCTTTAATAGCAAAATTTCACCGCGAGCTTTTTACTCCGCGGTGCGCACTAACCATACTTTATGCTACACGAAATTAATCGCAACGCTTCGCGATCAGTTTACACCAAATCACAGCTGATTTATTTTCCTTTCCTGCGAACTTTATACCGCCAGTGCGTCCTATAGATTCAATGTGGTATGCCTCCTCCACACTACTCGCGAAGTTCCTCGGCGAAGTACTCGGCCGAAGTTGACTGAAGTCCGCGGTGACACTACACACTCGTTCAACTTCGCGAGGAACGCATACGTTCATATTCAGAACGAACTTCAGGTAACTTCGTGCCCTTTGACTCGGGCGCAAAAACCGACAACAAACGGAAGTCGGCCGAGGCGAGGTAAAGTTGGACGAAGTAAGCCGAAGTGCCTCTCTACATTATTCTATTCGTCTAACCTCGTTCAACTTCGCGAGTAGTGTGGAGGAGGCATTACAGAATTGCAAAAAATAATTCCTCGTGGAGAAATATCGCTGTTAACCAAATAAGGTAGTACTACCATTTTTTAAAAGAATTATATTTACATTCATATCTTGCGACCCCAATTACATTCTAACTCCAAAAGTTAATTTATCCGAGTTATATTTATCTATACTATCTAATATTAGAAAGCTGACGAGTTTGTTTGTTTGAACGTGCTAATCTCAGGAACTACTGATCCGATTTGAAAAATTATTTCAGTGTTAGATAGCCCATTAATCGGGGAAAGCTATAGGCTATATAATATATGGTTAATGTTAAAAATATATAATGACGTTTCAAAAGTGCTTCTAGAAGAAGTTTAATTGAATAAATAAATGTTTGAGTTTATATACACGCTAAGGGTTCATACGCACTATGCGGGTAGCCGTAATAGCCGTAATGCGGCTACCCGCATAGTGCGTATGAACCCTAAGACCAACAGGAACGGAGTAACGCGGGTGAAACCGCGAGGAACAGCTAGTAGGTATTGAATAATAATATTTATTTTTCAGTCGGACGACGCAGTGAACCCCGACCGTCTGTACGATCTCGTAGCGGTGGTGGTGCACTGCGGGTCGGGGCCCAACCGGGGACACTACATCAGCATTGTGAAGAGCCACGGCTTCTGGCTGCTGTTCGATGACGATATGGTCGATGTGAGTATGCGGGGGGAGTGTGAGTTGGTCGGGTAATTAGTGAGTGTGAGTGAGTGGGTCGATGACCTGGTGGCGGTGGACTATGGGATGAAGGAAAGGATGGGATTAGATATGAGTAGATATGAGTGATTAAAATATGTGAAAGCCAGATATGGGATGTTAAATTGATATTGGACTTGTTCCCAACCTCTTGCATCAGCATGGAGTTTGGCTGCAGTTTTAAATTATTATTTATTGCACTATTGAATTGGCCGGATTAATTAAAATTAATTAATAATTAGTTAATGAATTCATAATATTATTTTCAGAAAATCGACGCGTCCGCGATTGAAGACTTCTACGGCCTAACATCGGATATACAGAAATCATCAGAAACTGGATATATTTTATTTTATCAGTCTAGAGATGCTAGTTGTTAAGTTTTCACTAAATATAGTATAAATTATTTAACATAGGCACTCAATCATGTTGATATGCCCAGTTTGTTAACGTTGGAGCGGCATATTTATTGTTTATTTGTCTTTATTTAGATTTCATCCATTTGTAAATATAATTCATTTAAAAATAAAAAGAAGTGATTTTAGTGTGTTGTATTATTTTCATTACCCTATTTCTTGCCTCAAGTATGATGATGAATGACATCTTTTATCTATACTAATATTATAAAGAGGAAAGTTTTGTATGTATGTATGGTTTTCACGCATAAACTACTGAACCGATTACGATGACATATAGAGGGTAACTTGGATTAACACATAGGATATGTTTTATCCCGGAAATCCCACGGAAACGGGAACTATGTGAAGCCGCGGGCGGAAAGCTAGTTAATCATAAAATGTCTAACAAATTTCTATTACTCCTTCACGCGAAAACCATTGAATTGATTTTGATAATTCTTGGCCAGTGCTACATAGATAATGTATAAGAAAAACAAATAGAAGTACTTTCTTTATGTACCTATTTAGTATTTATGCTATAGAAGTACTTTCTTTTGCCCACGGCTCGCTTGCGGGTTTAACCGCGCGGCTTTAGTTTAGTAACATGAATGAAATATGTTTTTTTTTTATTTTGCATAAATCCTCTAAATAAAATGTTGGTATGTATTTTATGTGTATATAAACTAGACACTCGGCGCCATCTATTGAGAGAATCTATACATATAATAAATCTGTAGAAGGGTCAATTCTGTACATTGAAAATATTGAAAAAATAAATAGCAGGGGGTGTTACTGGATCGATACCAAACCCAAATATGTGATTAAAAAAATTTTTGTCTGTCTGTCTGTCTGTCTGTCTGTATGTGAAGACATCACGTGAAAACTACCGGTTCGATTTCGATGAAACTTAGTATAATTATACCTTATTATTCTGGGCGTAAAATAGGATACTTTTTATCCTGGAAAAATACGTAGAAAAAAAATAATCTTAATTTTTCAGTTATCCATAGACGTTGTTCTATAGAACCGCGAACACACGTTGCGTATTATTATAGGCCTAGCCTTGGCCTAGCCGTATTTGGGTCCAATAGATATATTTTATAAGATGTCATTGTCAGAGTTACTCAAAATGGAGAAATAAACCATCCACGCGAAGACCGACATCCGCGCGGACGGAGTCGCGGGCGGAAGCTAGTGTTACATATTCTGATTGTGTTATGGATTTAAATCTTTTTTTAACCGACTTCAAAAAAAAGGAGGAGGTTATCAATTCGGCCGGTATATTTCTTTTTTTTTTTATGTATGTACACCGATTACTCCGAGGTTTCTGAACCGATTTACGTGATTCTTTTTTGTTCGATGCGGGATGGTGTCGAATTGGTCCCATAAAAATTTTATTAGTTTTTATTTTATGAGCATTTTTGTCTGTAGGTATTTGTAAATTTTGCAAGTGCAAGTTTGAAGTCGGTTGTTTTTAACGCAGTTATCACTTGTTGTTTTCGGACTTGCACTGGTCAATGGTCATTGGCCTATGCCCTAATTATGTATTACTAGCTTACCACCCGCGACTTCGCCCGCTTTGCCTAAAACCTAATAAATTATATAGGTACTAAAACCTTCCTCTTGACTCACTCTTGTTATCTATTAAAAAAACTGCATCAAAATCCGTTGCGTAGTTTTAAAGATTTAAGCATACAAAGGGACAGAAAAAGCAACTTTGTTTTATACTATGTAGTGATTCCCAATTAAATTTTTAAATAAGTGTTAGGTTATAATTATGTATGAAATTGAAATTATCTAAATTGTTTGGTAATTTACTAACTGATCAGCAGATATAATCCTCATTTCAATTCCCATGATTGCAAGGTGATTATGTTTAGTGTCAAATTTTATAACAGATATTTACACCAGCCTGCTTTATTAAAAAAAATAAACATACCTGACCTGATAAGAAATTTCATAACATACAAATCAGGTATTATAGTTAATAATATCTATATTTATATGTAATTGTGTATATAAGAGTGATTTAAGAGGAACTCCAAATAAAAATCTTGTATGCTTAAAAAATATTTATTTTTAGGCTACAAACTCGTAGGGGATGGGAGCAAGTAAGACTGGCTTTTCGCTTCCGTTCACAATGTGAGAAGCCCTGGGGGGTTTGGGCTGCCTTTTGAGGTTGACTGTCTTGCCCGCCGCCTTAGCATCTTTCAATAGCCTTTCGTTTTCCTTGACACGCTTGAGGAAGTCCTCACGGCACTTTGAGTGCTTGACGTGTTCAATTCTGATGTTGATTCTCTTGGGGATGATTCTGCCGCGCACCCTCTTGTTAACAATAACTCCGAGGGCGTGGGCTGTTACATTGTATACACGGCCGGTCTTTCCGTGGTATACTTTGTGTGGCATACCTTTTTGTACTGCACCATTACCCTGAAATAAACAATGTTAATAAGAATCAGCTGAAATTTACAATCGGATTGAAAATTTTAAATCGGCCTATATAGAAATTATCAAGTAATATCGTATGACTACTATTTGTAATATAATCGAATAATCGAAAAAATGTTTATAAGAAATAAGAAAATTAGCAGATATTTATAAAAGTAAATTAACTACACCGTATTTATAACTAGATTTTATACACATCAATGTTTTATCATCATCATTTGCATCCCTTACCCTGATGTCAACGATGTCGCCGACTTTGTATACTTTCATATACGTGGAAAGTGGGATGGTTCCATGTGTGCGGAACTTGCGGGCGAACAAATCTCTGGTACCACGACGATAACCTTTGGAGTTCGTCATTTTGATGCCTGTAACCAGAACAAACCCTTGTTGATCGAGCTATCGCACGTGGCCTCTTGCGATATTTACGCCACGACAAATATACACAAAAACTATCTGATAAATATGCACAGTACAAATATTTTATTAGAAAAACAATGTGAACACTCAAAATAACATTAATTTCATAGATTTATCGAATATTTTAATTTTTTAATAAAATTCACCTTAGCTTGACAGAGCTTGGCTATTGAGAAAGAATAGGTTATGTTGTCTCTGGCACTTTTTAGGCCGAGATTGCTATATACAAAAATTTTGTAGAAAATTAGGAAGCTATTCTATTAATTGAATTAAAAATGATTTGAATTAAAATACAAACTGAACATACATTATTCCCGTAGGAATATGAAAATAAATAATTTAACTTTTTAAATATGTATTTTAAATACAGATTTCATGTATGTACGTTCATGTGTCACGTACGTTCATTTTTAACATACCGATTTATTATACAATAATAAAATAATTATTAACAGCTGGTGTATATGTATGTTACATCATTTATAAAAACATAATTAATAAATTTGATTTATATATTTAATTGCACTACTTCCTTGAAATTATCTTAACAACAGAGCAAAATGAAAATACTCACATGGCCATACCAACCAAAACCAATATAAACTCATTCCGTTCAGAAATTATTGTTATAACAATGTCAATGTAACTATATAGTGATTTTTATTGAATACCTAAACATTCTTAATTTACAATTAATCCATATTTTATTTCAACATAATGTTTTAAACGTATAAGAAAATTATAATAAATATGCTAACCGAGAATTATTCATTAATGTTTATCAACGCCTACAAGTAAAATTGTTTCTGAACGTATCTTATAATGTCATAGCATTCCTGCATCATGCATAATCTGTGGCCACATAATTTATAAACACTGTTGATATTAGTGATTTACACAATTTTTTATAACTAATCTTCAATGATTTTAACAATAAAAAATATGTAAATGAACTATTTATTTTAAAAGATTTAGCTATTTACATAAAATGAATTCGCCTATTGAGAATATAATTGTGAATTCAAGTCAATATACGCCAGTTTATTTTATTGAAGATCCTGGTGTAAACCAGGTACATTAAAATATATTGAGATTATCTTTTAAAATAGTACCATGCTTACATATTATGATGCAATTTTATATTTATTTTCAGGCTGGATCGATAGTTGTTACTGCGAATCAACCAAAACCCATTAGTAATACATTAAAAACGTTTTACGAAAATAGCGGTAAACTGGAAAATAACCTCCTGCAGGGGACAGATACTGTTTCGTTTACGAAACCTGAAGGAATCGTTAATAAAACTGATATAAACGTTATTGGAAACAATCTGAAAATAGCAAATTTTTTGTTACCAAAAACGGGAATACAGATCGAAGCTAGTAAACAATACATAGCACCTGTCAACAATGTTGTGCTGAAACCTGTATATGTAGCTAACACGAACACGTCTAGCACTCCTACTGTCAAAAACACTGTCCCTAAACTTGATGTATGCAGTAAAATTGTTAAATTAAAAGACCTACCAAGTATACCAAAACAAAGAACTGGAAAAATAGTGCCAAAGAAAAAACCAAAGGAGGAGTATGTTTTTTTTGTTTATATACAATGTTTTATTTTATTTAAGTAAAACAGAATTAAAACAATCTTTTCTTTTTAGTACCACCATAAGCAACAGTAAAACTACATCAGTGCAATTATTAAAACTAGGAGAGACATACCATAGGTAATTTTTGCATTTATTTTTTAGATTTGTCAACATAATCCATGTTTTGCATGCCATATGGAAGCACATTATACAGGAAAATTCAAATTTCAATTTATTTTAATTAATTTTTTTCAGTCTCAATGAACTGAGCGATGATCAAATGAAGATAGTAAATCATGCCCTGAAAATATTTAGTAATCCTAAAAATACTCCTAAAGAACCAACCTATGATCCTGTAACAAATACCAGGTTTATTTATAAGTAAGTATTGCTATAACTAGTGATATGAATATAAAATATGAATCATGAAATTTCTTTATTGCCATTATTGCCTTCAATATACTCAGCTAATTTACAGAAAGAATAATATAGTAATCACTCTCTTTATTTGAAAATAAACTACAATATCTTTGAATATTGTTACAGATTTGTATCTCTTCTACCCGTGGCTTTGCTCCTTGTCATAAAACTTAATAAAGTATATCTTAAAATCTTCCTCTTGAATCACTATCTATTAAAGGAACTGTATTAAAATCCGTAATGTAGTTTTAAAGATCTAAGCATTCACATATACAGACAGATGCGAGAAGCGACTTTGCTTCATACTATGTAGTGACTTTCGCTATGTTAAAATATGTTTTCTATATTTTTTAGGGTGGTATCACCAAAAGATCTTACAGTTGTTGGCAAGAATAAAGTGGTAATAAAACAAAAGAAACCGGAGGTAAAAAAGGAAACTGTGAAGAAACAGGAAAAGAAAGAAGCAAAACTGGTACCTGAAGTAGTTAATGAACCGATTCCTGTAGAGGTAATTAAAAAACCTAAGTAAAGAAAACAAGTTGTTTGAAAAATTTTTGAAGAAAATTCTTTCTTCATTTCTAAAAGTATCAAATAACTTCACATTATGTATTTCACACATCTCCGTAAATGTTTTATATTTGCCATAATTACAGTTAACATGATATTTAACATCTTATTTCTAATATTTAATTTAATTTTCAGACCAAAGTTACAAGGAGTGGCAGAAAAGTCAAATTGCCCAAAAATATCTTACCAGAGGAAATACACCAAAAGCCAAAGAAAAAGAGTGGCACTATAGCAAATTGTTTTCAATGCTCATCAGTAAGTTCTCATGTTAACTTGCATATACTAGTAAAAAAAATGATAAAAATATGATATTCTTATGTTATCACTAGGTATTTAGATACTATGCACCCACTTTTAAATGGTCATACAAATGTGAATTATTGAATTAAAACAATCATTTTAAAATTGAACAAATTACACAGGATCAAAATCAGTTCAGTAGTTTTGAAGTTAACTCAAAACACAAGTAGGGAAATTTCTTAAAAGTTATGGTCAATTATGATATAACTAGCTGCGTTCCGCGGTTTCACCCGCGTGCCTCCTCTCCTGTTGGTCTTAGCGTGATGATGAATAGCCTATAACCTTCCTCGATAAATGGGCTATCTAACACTGAAAGAATTTTTCAAATAGAACCAGTAGTTCTTGAGATTAGCGCATTCAAACAAACAAACTCTTCAACTTTATAATATTAGTATTGATTTGTGTAACCAATATTACACCTACCACATGCAGTTAACTTTACACAGACATGAATCAATCTTCAATAATTTTGCTGCCCTTTTTTCATGGTCTTTGTTCTTTATTTTACCACATTATATTATTTCCTCAGGAATTCAGCAGTCTGTACCGTTTACAACGACATTACGAACACCACCCCACGCACATACCGGCTCGAATACACTCGAATCTCTTCCACTGTCTTCTAGCTATTATAAAGACTGGTTCGGAGGAAGATAGAGCCAATATTTTCTTACAACAGTTGGAACAAGTTATAACGAAGATAAAATCATTAATACCGTGTTTATTAAAAAGCGATGGAGAAGGAAAACTTAGTACAATTAGTGAAGATGTGGGGAGGTATGTTTTACTGTTCTGATTTTATTAAACTAAAGTTAACAAAGTAGTAAAGTGATGCTTGTTATTCTCCTATAAATGTGTTGCATTGCATTTCCTTAATAATAATGTAACCAATTCAAACATAAGTCAATATTTAAAAAAATAATAACATTTAACATTACCTATTTGTCTTTACAGATTATTTGGTGTAAGTCCTGGGAAGTACAATTTAAACATTGATGCACTTAGCTGTGTTAAAGACAAAGACGGTCATTGCTTACACAACCCGGCTCCACCAAGTAAATCATCACAACCTTGGAGTAATGACAACAATGAAGAAACAATAAAAGTGGCCGAAACTGATGACTGCGCAAGGATTAACTCAGCTGAAAAATGGCCAACTGTCAGCAAAAGAATGGAACGCAAGAAACCTGAACAAAACACGGCAAAGAAAATTAAACTCATAGAATCGGAAGTGCCTCTAGAACTAGGTGACGACGATATTGCCGCGTTCTTTAGCAATAACCACAAGACTGATATTAGCTCATTGGATAAGACTGTTACAGAGGAAAATGATATAAGTAATCAAAAAAACAACGAAACAAAATATTTAGAAACTTCAACTAGTAAACCACCACACATACAATTTCACAGCACACATTTTGATATCAGATCATCACCAATCAAACCGACTTCAACAGTTTTTAGAAAGTTTCAAATAAATCCTGAGAAAATGCCAAAGTTTGATATACAAGAGATACAACCTTTAATTAGTCAAGAGAATGAATTTACAGAGACGATCAGCACTGAATCAAATGAGAGTACAAATATACAGAGTGATTTATTTATTGATAACCCAGTGCAATCCGAGGCAAGTTGTAATAATACGCCAGATTTGAATTTTGACACGTCAAAAGAATGGACTGTAAAGTATACGGATGCGGAACATGACACTGGAAGCTTTATGAAGTCTGATAGTTTAATTAATGAAAATACAGATTATTTGAAATCGAATGCCTCAATAGAACCTTCATTAATTCACGTGAAGGATATACCAAAAACTGTAGAAAATGAAATAAGTATAAGTGAGCTGCCTATAAGTGATCATTCGTTATCAAATCAAGGATCGGTGTTGAACTTTTTAGATTCGTTGGGAACTACTGAGTTATCATACCCTGATACTACAATAAGAAATCACTCTGTTGATTTTCAACTAGATCTATTTTCTTTTAGCAATTAATAGTATTATTAAATAGTAAATAATGAGGTTTATATGATTTGATTTATGTTTATTTTTCTAAGAAATTATTATACATTATAAAGTATTCTTTTTTTTTATTTCAAACAATATAACTTAATTTTTAATCATAATACAGTAAATTAAAAAAATGTTAGCATATGTTACCGTAACAACATTAAAGCTCTAAAAAAAGGTTTACAAAGGTAACAATTAAGCATTATAGCTATTTTTAACTAAGCCTGTAGCACTGGCCTTTCATTTTTAGCTTCCAGACTCTGATTTGTAAGTGCATATCCTGTGCCTCCCCTCTGTAAAGGAATGATGTCTTTTTCTTTCAATTTGTCCCCTGTCAAAGGATGTAGCCAGTCTTTCTTTATTATTTTTTCAACACATTCCATTGTGACCACATGTCCTGTTGTGCTGAAAGTCATTTTAATTTTATAGAATAATGTTTTAGTGAAAAATTATTACTTACTAAATATGTTTTATATAAATAGGTAGTTAGTGTATTACCAATACAATGTTATCATGGGTTTTCAAACTATTAAATTAAGAACATTATTTCACATTACATAAGTAATGCTTCTGTTGATGCTATGTGTTTGCTTTAAATCTTTTAATAATACCAATTTAAGTTCAAAGAATATAAATGATTAGTCAGTTCAAATTCAAGTACACAAACTCACCTGATTACAGCACATGGTACTGCATTACTCAATATGTCATGTGTAACTGGACACATGTATCTGTTCTCCTTTGCAATAAGAGACTTCTTATCATCTGGGTCGTTTACTAATGTCCACTTAACTTCAATAAGATCCTTCATTTTTAAAGGCTTTTCACTTAATGGACAATATACAGTGGGATCTGGCTTTTTTAACTTTGAGATTTTTGCATCAGGCAATTGAGAGGGCACCCAGAAACTTGGCAGCTGCTTATTCTTACCATTAGCAAGATTTGAGATAGAACTCGATGACTGGCCTTCCGATTTTGATCTACTATTTGTTATATTTTTCTCCCTGTTCATGAATTTGATTAGATTTGCCTCTTTCTCCGCCTCTGCGAGTTCTTTTTTCTCTTCGTCCTCTTTCTTTAATTGTTTCTCATACTGTTTTAACTTACGTGTATATTCGTTCTTCTTAGTTAATAAGTATTCAAGAATAGCTTCTTTGTCAAATAAAAATCCGTCTTTAGTTACGACGGGATTTCTACAAGGTTGTAAGGTAAGACTACAACAATCGAAGCTTTTGACCGAGTCCTTACCAACTCTTTCACTTTGAGTGCCATACCCTGATGCTGCAGCATCTTTCTTCTTTTCGTGGTAAGTATAAACCGCTCCTGCTGTGCAATTTCTTGCGTGGCGTGTCATTCTTATATATTTGTGTTGAAGGTAATTAAACACGGAAACTATACATATATCTTATAGGCTGGTTCACACTTTGATTAGTGCGAGTGCAGGTGATTAGTGCAAGTGTTTAGTAACTACGTGTGGACAGCGACTGTTTAGTGCAAGTGTTTAGTAGGCTGTGTAGTAAAGTGAATAGAAGCGTGTTCTATTTTTTTGCGAGTGGACTGCGAGTAGCCACGTCCCGCGCGCCCTCCCTTCCCCCTCACTCGCAGTGTGCCTGCCTAAACACGTCTGGACACGAGTGTTTAGTGTTTAGTGTTTAGCGTAGTGTGTAGCGTCGCGAATTGCACCATTGACCTGCACTCCCACTAATCACCTGCACTCGCAGTTGAATTGGACACTACTCGCACTACACACCTGCACTCGCACTAATCACCTGCACTCACACTAATCAAAGTGTGAACCAGCCATTGGCTGGTTCACACTTTGATTACTGCACTCGCACTAATCAAAGTGTGAACCAGCCTTTACGGACAATTAATATTTTTCAATATTCAATACCTACTCTCAGTTATACATCCTTCCTCTATGATACCTACATAACTGATAACATCAATATTTTGAGGATTTGATTTGACAACTAAAAGTCTAAGAGCGTTTTCACATTGTCCGGTCCGATATCGGATATCGGACGCCGATAGCCGATATCCGATATCGGAGGCTAAGTAAAATGTATGATTTACGTACCTGTCTTTCACATTGTCCGGTCCGATATCGGATATCGGAGCCAACACCGATATTCCCGTGAACTATCGGACGATAATGTTCAGTGTTACCAGCTCAATTTTCGAAAAGGTAGTATACCAACAGCAAAAAAAGCACTAGTTTGTGTATTTTCAGTCATTTCTAGGCGCTAAATGTAAAAAAAAAATCCTTTCATTTACTTTAAACCTTTTTATTAAGAAAACATTCATTTAAGTATTTAAAGGCATTAAAAATACGATTTATACGGGAGCTATTTTAATATCGTCCTATAATATACGGCAATTGGCTGAACTGAAGTAAACAAAAATATATTGTGTTCTTAAATTCAACCGTATCTTCGAAATATTAGTATCTTTTATCTTTATTTACTCATTCTGCCTCGCTCCTCCTCCTACTCGGACTACTGTTGTGCTGTAAGCTGTTTATTGTATTGTTGTCATTGAGTCACAGATTTAGTGCTTTGTTTTAGCGCCTATATCAAACCTGTATAATAAATAGCACATCTAAATAATATTAAGTAATTAATAATATCAAATCTTTTTTATATTTTACTTTTCCAGCTGTTTTTGAAGTCGGTTTCTTTATTGTAGTTATTTTTACTGTATGTACAACTACGATCTATCAGTTGATTTTTTTTAAATCAAACCCTTTTTATTGAAAAGAAAATTTACAATACGGCAATTTTGTTTAGTTTTCTCTAAAATTTCAGAATTAGAATGCGGCAACCCTTAGACTAAGGATTGGTCTCCGCGCGCGCGCTACGACTAGATACCGCCGGCGTACTCGAAAAATGCGGCAACTAAAAGTACGCCGAAATCGGCGTACCCGAGCCAGTCGTGTCACGTATTTTGTCAAGAACGCGCGGCGACTTTTGAGCTTGTTTACTATTTTGGTTGTCATGGCTATATTATTATTAGTCTGTGGTACTATGTACATTGCGGAATCTGTGACTGTGAATTAGTTTAGTTTAATTTATTTCTGTTTAAATATTTGCACCCCCAGATATTAGGTAGAATGTACATATTAGCACTATAAAATTGTAATAACAGCACCTACATTTGTAAATGTAATTTGAATTTGTATTTGCTAGTTTCGTCGCTTTAATACTGAGTTGAATTTTTTTTTTATTTTATTTGTATAAGAACATAACAGTCATACATGATTTAATATAAAAAAGTTCTAAAATTCACTACGACCACACAACATGTTCTAATAATAAAAAAAGAAAAACAGCATATAAAAAAACAAGCCTCACAATGAAGTTGAATATTGAAACTAGATTCTGACTCTGCAGAGGGTACAAATCCATACTCCGCAGTCAGCAGATTAAACCGGTTTGAAAAACATCAGTTTATTTATTACTATTTATTTCATTTAAAATAAAGTTTATTTTTTGTAACACAAATGCATCCACTGTTTATTTTAATTCCCAATATATCTACTTTTCCAGTTTCTGGCAACACTCATGTTATCGGGACGATATTATCGGATAATGTGAAAGGGCAAATTGTGTCCGATATCGGATATCGGCTATCGGCTTCCGATATCCGATATCGGATCGGATAATGTGAAAACGCTCTAACAGATTGGTAAAATCAGGTGGCAGGTGCCAGATAAAAAAGAATACATGAAATCTATTTTTATAGATTACACAAAGTTCTTTACTTTATGGTTGTGATGTAAAACGTAAAACGGTCTCGTAGTTTTTTGTAGATATTAAAAATGGTGGAAAAGATAGGTAAGTTTTGTATATAAATTCGCAAAATATGGGGACATTTGAATTAAATATTACTGGCAACGTTATTTACGGGACTCAAGAAGCTTATATCTATACACTGGAGATATCGTCTAGGATTGACGACGAGAAGTTCTTTGATCCTAACTCATGTTTTTTATCCCTTTCACACCAAACTTGGTATTGCCACTGTTAATACGAAGTTTTCCCAAGGCTACTATGTATTTTGTAATATTCTGTGCAAAAGGTTAGATTTTGTACATGAGTTCGTTGATTAATTGCCAACAACATCATTCAGAAGCATTTTTAGACGAGACAATTATTATTTATGCTAAATAAATTAAGTATCTGAGCAAATCATTAAAAAGTTACACTCCCCGATAATGGGTAGCCACCATAATAAAATTATAGCAAATCTCGGTTTGTCAATATGGCTTATGTGTCAAAAAAATTTCGTCGCTTCGAATATTTAAGTTAATGTTGTTGCGTATTTAATAAATATTTTCCGAAAATAAAGAATATAATATTGTATTGTGCAAAATAGCAGAAGTGTTTGGAAACCAAATTCTGGCCTATAATTTCACAGGCAAGTGTATATTTACGTTATTTACAATATTCCTCAATACATTTATCATGCATTTACCTGTTTAGAATTATTTTAATGGCAAAAATCGTCAAATTTATCATCATTTTAGTAAGCAATCTTGTTAAATAAATTCTTTTCCTAATACTTTCATCATTTTTCAACAAGTTTTCAAAAAACAAATTTAACAAGTAAGATAACCATGATGACGGTTTACGCCGTTAGTACACCGAAGCATTCGCGTGCCGCGTGCGGCAGCGAATCTCTGCGAAACTACTGTGTAGCGAAATATCTGCGGAACGTTAGTAAACAGCAATGTTTTCGCAACTTTTTCGCAATGCGTCTGTGTAATGGCTTACGGATAGCGACGAGAATATATTGCTAAAACAATATTTTGATGAATATTTAGAACACCATTTTAAAGATTTTTATACTAGTAATGAAACAACACACGACATCGGTATTGCACTCACATGTGGTTTTAAGATTGTTCTTTTTTACATTGAAATTTATTCTTTTTAACCTAATATTTTTTTTGTTTTTCGTATTTCAGCTTTCCAAAAAATGAAGTAAAAGGAAATATATGTGCATAGCAAGGGTAAAACTATTGAGGATTACGACCCAGAAAAAAAAAACCTTTTGAAATATAAACTTTGTAAAGGTAGCTGTAATTTTTGCAAGGCTGTTATAAACAGTTTTTCTTTGATGTTTTTGGCTTGACAACTTCAAGCCGTCGAAACAACGCGTTTAAAAAGAAGATCTGAGTAACTTACAATTTGGTAAACAGCATCTGATGTAAAACACAACTTTCCTCTATTTACAAAGGATTACAAAGGATGTTAATGATGTATATCGGTTAATATTCAAGCTTTGTAGCCGTAAAAGTTATCAAGCGTTATTTAAAACTATCATTCTCTACCAATTAAAATTGTATGTACCTATAAAGATGATAATTTTTGTAAGTTGACCAGTAATTATAATATAAATACTGTTAAAAATATATGTCGTTATTATTTATAGACCATGATTTTTAGTTTTTTCTATTTCGAAAAATCCTGAATTTACAAACCTGCGTGGTCACCCACAGAAAGAGACAAAAAACATAACTAACGTCATTCAAGGTCATATTTTCTTGTTACAAGTTAATGTTCATATTGCAATCTCCAGACGGGACTAGTGTCGAGCCAACCTTGAGCCAACCACCTATTTGACATTAAACAACTCAACTTCAAATTGAAGTTTTCAATTTATGACAGCCCTCATCGACTTCTAATCATCATCACAAATCACAATAATAAATTACTGCCTTGAAACTAGTCCTATTTTTAATAACGATACGATTATTAAGTGAGACGGTCGTGTGGTGTTGTATTACAAACGATACTGTATACTGCTGTTATAGTTTATTTGCGACAACTCTAACTTATTCTATAATGATATCACAACTACGAGTGTTCTAGTGTTTTTATTGAATATTTTATTGTGTTGTGTTAAACTTGTGTGAAGTTAAACTTGTATGTGTAAATAATAATGAACTTATCGTTTGCTGGTTGTGGTTTTCTTGGTATTTATCATGTTGGTGTTGCAGTGTGTCTTAAAAAATATGCTCCACATTTGCTTTTAGGCAATATATCTGGCGCCTCCTTCGGCGCTATATCTGCCTGTTGCTTGCTTTGTGACCTACCAATAGGTAAGTTTGTAGTAAATAAAAAAATATTTTGAATCAGAGAAGAAAACAAATAGTTTTAAACTTTTATCACATAGGTACTCAGAGTAGCATTCTGTATTCAGGTCTGTGTAATAGTAACACTTTCTAAATATTTATTTATTTTCTTTAAAAAATTGCTTAATGTACTGTTATTAGAAAAAGTTTATACAGTTATTTATTAACAATATTCAAGATATTTATTTTCTGATTAAATAAATAACACAATTAGCACTATTAAGGTTATCAACTGTGTGAAAACAAAATACAGATAATACCTATGAAATCAAAAGAAACAATGATTACAATGTAGTCATTACATAGCAGATTTAGTTCTGAAATAGAATAGCATACGTATAAATTACACAGCAGGTAAATGATTGAATTATCCTTATTTTTAATTTGTAAAGCAAGATTTTTAATTACATTTTTTATAATGCTACAATCGTTTCTACATGATACCAACATTAAATATTTATGTTTCTAAGATATATTATCTTCCAAATACTAGGGAACACATAAAATAAACACGTATCAAATTTAATGCAGTTATTTGGTACAACTTTATTTGGTAAATTGTAATATGTGTACAAAAATTTAAGTGATTCATTATTACCTAGTTGTAGATAGAATTGTGAATAGAATATTCATTGTTTGACTTTGTTTATGCACTTTTGAATCATCAAAATACATAAAGAGATTGTTTACCAGCAGTTTGGAAACATAATATAGTGTAGTATACTTTGTCATTAAACTCAAAGATGTTTTTAATTCTTATGCTGAAATGAAATAAATTCATTTGTCCATTTATATTTTACAATTAATAACTCAGGCCCTAGAACCACAGACATAATAGAAAATCTATTGTGTCTAGGACCGATCAGGCCGCTTGGGGCTCAATGGGTTATACCTATTTTGACTTTTCAGCCTTGGCATTGAATTTTTGTTGTTTATTTCGTATTTTTTAATCACCACAGCAATTTTTTAATAGGTGAAATCACAAGTGATGTCTTAAGAATAGTGAGTGAAGCGCGGGCTGGGTCTTTAGGCCCCTTCAGTCCCTCATTTAACATTCAAAATGTACTACTCAATAGTATGCAAAAGTATTTGCCGCTGGACGCCCACAAGATCGTCAGTGGCAAACTACACATTTCCCTTACGAGGGTGTATGATGGCAAGAATGTCATCGTGTCAGAGTTCGCGACGAGGGAAGACCTCTTGCAGGTGAATATTAGACATCTTTATGTATACTTGTAAAAACTAAAATGTCGCTTCAATAAATGTTACAAGAGGTGGACAAAAATTAATGATGCAGTGTGGATTTACAAGATTACATATTTTTTGTCTTAAATCAAACATAGATCTTTTACTTACCTTTAATGCGCTAAAGTTATAAAGTATGAATGAAGAAATTGTTTATTTAAAAAAAAAACTTAAAAATTATAATTAAAACAAATGTCTATTTACCAAACAAATAGGAGGCTTATCCCAAAATTCCTTCCAGGCCTTGCTAGCGACATGTTTCGTGCCAGTATTCTCTGGCATGCTGCCGCCTCGTTTCCATGGCATACGTTACATGGACGGTGGGTTCAGTGATAACCTCCCGGTTCTCGACGAGAACACGATCACCGTCAGCCCGTTCTGCGGCGAAAGCGATATTTGCCCGAGGGATACTAGCTCGCAATTATTTCACGTAAGTGTAACCGTGAATGGGAGTGTTAGTTTTACTTTTTTTGTGTGAAAAAAAGTTTAGTGTTTTATAGCTATAGACATACATAGGGCTGTACTGAGAAAAAAATAAAAAAATAAAAATCGAATTTCGAATTTTAGAAACAAATTTAAACAAAATTAAATCTCTATTTTGTATCGCTGATTATTGATTAAATTAATAACTATAAGTAATGATAATTAATTTTTAGGTAAATTTAGCAAACACAAGTATAGAACTGTCAAAGCAGAATATGAATAGATTCGCGCGGATTCTGTTCCCGCCAAAACCAGAAGTTTTAAGTAATATGTGCAAGCAAGGTTTCGATGATGCTCTACGATTTCTACATAGAAATAACATGATATCGTGTACGAGGTATGTATTCAGCGATAGCGAATAAAAACTGTAAATAGGTTTTTTTATTCTTGGTAAACACAGCCAATTACCGTATTACGCGGCAGCTGACCCCAATTTTGAAAGAGAAAAGATTGCCGAACCTTAATATCTTACGAGTTTTGTTCATTATTTTTTTAAATTATTTTGCCAAAGCAATCTTTATAACTAATATGAAAACTACAATTAACGTGTATGTAATAACTAATAAGACATATCGACGCGACGGACAAACACATATTAACTATGTAGTCAAGCCAATTGAAAAAATAGGATTCTCTCTGCCTAGGTATAGCAGTTCATAACAGAAATTCCCCAAAAAATATAAGCAAATAATAGTTTTCTCTATTTACAATGTCAATAATTTGAACAGGTGTCTCGCAGTACAATCAACATACCAGTTACAAGATGTTCTAGACGATAGTACTTTTGAATATAACCCCGAATGTGAAGAATGCAAAACCCATAGAGAAGTGAGTATAATATATTTTTTATATTTTTTTGTAATTTTGTCTTATGTTTGAAAATTTATTTTTAAACGGTTCAACGAGAAAGTCAATCCGGTCCAGACTGGTTTAGTGAAAGTTGATAGATTATGCTGAGCCATTAAAAATTATTTATACCTTATTATTTGCAATATTATTTATGATCATTATGTAGGCGATTTAAAAATAAAAAATCTCTATATCCTTCATTTATATATATGAAATTTTTATTTACAAACATTACGAGGTTTGAATTATGAATGAAGAATTCAGATTATTTTTCTTTATTCAAATAAAATAAAAGCATGAAGCAGAAGGTGGAAGTGGAAGAGCGAAACGCTCTCTAATAATGACTCCTACTAAATCAATAAGCATTTTTTTAAAATAGAAATCAAATTACGTCACGTTTAGTTCGCTTTCGTAAAATAATGTTTTGTTTTCCTTTTCAATCACGCAATGAAAATGTAAAAGAAACGCAGAAAATTATTTCAAAATATTATGAAAGCCTACGCGCAAGTTTATAGTAACGGCTTTTTTATTGAATGAGTTTGAGAAATAATTCAAATATAAAAAAATGTCTTCCTTCTTCTGTGTTCAAATGATTTTTTCGATGATGTGGATTGTTTTTAAACTGACTTTTTTTTTATTTCTTTTTTATAATAATTTCTACACATAGCCTAATAAATAAACCGTTTTTAGGATGCGCTAGTAGACGATCTCCCGGACACAGTAATGACGATATTCCAAAACGCGATAGATTCCGCGAACAACGGTATTATCAACTGGGTGATGCAAAACCGCGGTATGAGGTGTGTCTCGCTGCTGACGCTACCGTACAGGATACCCGTGGATGTTATGTACGCTACATTTACTAAGTGAGTGAACTTTTTTTTGTATTTTTTTCTATTTTTTGTGCTAGGTAACTATTATGTTTAATAAGTAGGTGATTTTTTGTGGTATTTTTTTATTTTTGTACTAGGTAGAAGTATGTAAGGGATTGTGGTATATATTTTTATTGTTTTTTAAACTAGGTGTTAGGTATATTTACTTAGTACGTAATTGTTTATCGTTAGTTTATAATAGCAGAGTATTTAGCTTTGATGCTCTCAAAAGGTATATTTTTACTACTTTTTTGAGCTGAACTGATCACCTCAACTTTGATCTCTAAAATATTTTTTTCACATATTTTTACATTTTTATTAATGCTTTGTAATTGAATGTAGTCTGTTATTGTGTTGCCCATAAACGTTTCGAGGACCTAAACACCTTAAGAACTGGTGTCAAAGGTCAAATCTGTATTTTTTGTTGTTGTATTTTTTCTGATAATTTAGGCTGTACTAATGTGCTAAGACCGCTTAAAGTGCTAATCATCTTCTAAATTATTAACACATGTTGTTTCGTTTTGTTGTAAAAATAAGTCTAAAAACTAATATTCTAAAAGACGCCATTTTGGATTTAGCGCGAAGCGAGATTTTACCAGTGATTATGATGAGTTTAAAAGTTAAGCTGGAACTATGTATTTAACTGAAAAGAAGTTCTAACGTTCCATTTGGCCCAATTTTAACAATTCGGTAGAATAATAAAAATATAATGTAGAATATGGATTGTAGATAAATTATTATTTATTTAAAACAACATTTGTGCATTCAAATAATAATTTGAATGCACAAATGTTGTTTTATCTTTAATTATAATAAGTATATCGTTTAAGGATAGACAGAGCTTATAATTAATCTGCGCAATAAAATGTATTTACGAAAGTGCTAATTGTATAGATATTGCTGATTTATTATTGAACCAGGATGTTTTTGATTTTGTATGAGTCAGTTTTGTTGTTGATCTGGTGAAAATATGATTTTATTACTAAATACCAAGTCAATATTATTGTTTTTTTTAGTTAGATACCTGTTATTACACGAATCAAATAATAATTTTACTTTACCAATCGATAAAATTATATTATGATTGTGATATCGATAAAAACAGATTTACTAAATTATTATAAATTATAATTGTAATTTATATGGTACCGACTTAAGTTAGAAAGCAGAAAAAAATGTATCTTAGATGATAGATAGAGATAAAACTCCAGCAGCTATTCTTACAGCCTTCCGATCCTCATTGAAAAAAAGTGAAATGACTAAAAAATAGGCTACTTTCATAAAAAATAACATAAATGTAGGATTAATAATGGCGGATTAAATCGAGGGAATTGTTCGATCATAATAAAGCTACAGATGCAATAAACGACGCTCTATTAAGAGCCCATGATTTTGAAAGTTTAGGCATTTTAGGCGCTGAGACGGCTCGCGCCCGCGTTCCGCAGGAGCCGGCGCGACATGAACTCCGGTGACCTATGGAGACGGGCGAGCACGCCACAGTATAAATAAATCAGTAGTTCGATTTTATTTGCTATCGTAGGAATGTTGTTGATAAATAAATTTACTATTTATCCTATACCATTAAACGAGCAATATTTGCATATTTATATATTTGTTTGTATATATACAGTGTGGAAATTTTCGATGTGCCCTGAAAGGAAAGTACTTGAAATACTAGGGATAGCAAATTTTTCTGAAAGGAAACATTCCTTTTTCAAATTTTATTTTATTATTCAAATCGATAGAACAATATAAAAGATAATTTATTGTTAATTTCTCGTTTCTTATTGTAGCATCAACATCATCTAAACATAAAGAACGCTTCTGGTTTATTGGTCTTTAATTTTATAAATACATTTAAAGTTTAAAATGAAACTCTCGTTCTGGATACATCAATAATTTATTTTCTTCTGAAAATATTGGTAATAATAATTAAAAGTAAAACAAATAAAAAAGGCAAAATAATAATTGAATTTTGTAAATTGAAGTCTTGCACCGCAAACATGTTTAAGGACGTTGTCACATCTTAATATATGTATATCTTAATATCTTAATCCTACTAATATTATAAATGCGAAAGTTTGTATGGATGTATGTTACTCTTTCTTTTTATATGTTTGTTACTCTTTCACGTAAAAACTACTGAACCGATTACAATGAAATTTAGCACACATATAGAGGGTAACTTGGATTAACACATAGCATAGTTTTTATCCCGGAATTCCCACGGGAACAGGAACTGTGCCGGTTTTCCTTTACAAACGCGGGCGAAGCCGCGGGCGGAAATCTAGTACATATAATATCTGCGTTACTCAAATTTAGGTATCTAATAACGTCGCAACGTGGTGCGCGGGAACATCACGCTCACGTAAACATAGCACATTCCATTTTATAGACCATCTTCAAACTTGATATTATATTATTTTTATTGAAATTGATTCTAGAAGATTACTGGGAACTTTAAAAATTCATTTTGTCTTTTTTATTAGTAGGTACGATCCTGATAAGTATGTTAGTGTATTCAACCAACTTAAAAAAGTGTGACTATTTTACAACAATTTGAATAATAATCAATTAATGAATTGTATTATTGTATACAATATCGAAGCTTATTAAGAAATGTATAAAATACTTTTTTATGAATTATTAATTATTATCATACATCATAATATTATGTTACCGGTAATATATAAAACCCTTCTTAGAAAATGTTTGTTATTCCGAGAAACGGTCGGAATGAAATTTCAAATTATAATCGTCACATTACCTATGATATCTTTAAATCTGAACTTTTCCTAAGTAGCAAATGTGGGTGGTTTTTGGGGTAGCGATTAACCAATATGAAGTCAAAACTAAAATCCAAGATGGCGCCGACGAAAATTTTAAATGTTTTCGTCATGGGTGTCATTTTCAAAGAGTTGGAGTAGCTATTAATAAAATATATGAGGTCAAATCTAAAATCCAAAATGGCGCCGACGAAAATTTGACATCATTTCGTCACGGGTGTCATTTTCATGGTTTTTGGGCTAGATATTAACCAATATGAGGTCAAAATCAAAATCCAAGATGGCGCTGAGGAAAATTCGACATCTTTTCGTGATGAGTGTCTTTTTCATGGTTTTTGGGGTAGCTATTTACCAATGTGAGGTCAAAACTAAAATTCAAGATGGTGTCGACGAAAATTTTACATCTTTACGGCATGAGTGTCATTTTCAAGGTTTTTAAGACAGCTATTTACAAATCCCCAATGTTACCGTGGATAATTAGGTATATTTTTCTTACTCCTTTAAAGTAAACATAAATAAAATAACAAAAACGTTTACAACTACAGTTTTGTAGACAGTCTTAAAAACAATTTTAAAGAACATTGAAATGCATATTTAGTAATGTAATATATATGTTACCGGAAATGTATGAAATCAAGGAATTGTATACAATTCCTAGGAAATGTGTACAATTCCGATACCATTTAGGAAATGTATAAAATATTGTTTAAAAAACTATTTAATGCATGCATATCCTAGGAAATGTATAATCTTCCTAGGAATTGTATACAATTCCTTTATCGTATTTCCTAATACGAATGTGTAAAGTAAATGCTTTCTGTAATAAAACACGTTGTTATTTTTTTTATTATAGCTCTTATTGATACAATCGGGTAACAGTCATACCGTAAAATTGTAATAATATTATGTTCATATTATTATCTTCGATCGTTCGATCTTCGTTGACGGAGCCCCGCTTCGCGGGGCTCCTATGTCTGTGTAGTTTTTTTTTAACAAACCTAACCTAACGGCTAACCTAACCTAACTTTGAGGGCGAATATCTCGGCTATTTTTGATTTTAGAGAAAAGTTGTTCCTATAAAACATGCTTATATAAGCGTAATCTTTACGATAAAACAACAATAAATAGGTGTTATAATGATACCAACTCCATCAAAATTTTTTAAGTCCTGCGCCCCCTTTGCTTTAGTCCAACCCTTGCCTGCGACATATCAATATCTTAAATGTTTTACATTTCCGATAGCTATTTAGGAATTGTATAGATTTCCTAGGAAATGTGTATAAAATAATTTATTTCACACATTTCCTTACAATTTTAGGAATTGCATACATTTCCTAGGAATTGTATACAATGACGGATTACATACATTTCCTGTAACATATATAAAACGTAACTCTGTGGCAATCATGTTAATATTCTAACAAATATATTCGCTTAACTTTTTTTAAAATAAAGTTCATCTAAAACATTAAAACGAAGAGAATAAAATAATAAAGAGCGTGTGTGCCGAGATAACGTGTCAGAAGTGAAACTTCTTTGGCGAGATTTATAGATACCAAAATCACCGCCTTGCTCCATAACATGACAGTTGCAGTATTACCATGACGCGTTCTTGAAATTTTTACTCTCAATGCGTCTAAAGAAGTTTCACTTCAAAAGGCTATTATCTGTGTACAGTTCCACAGAATTTGAATTCTGCTCGAAAAATATGTAAACGGTTGTAAGAAAAATATACCAAATTATCGACGGTTACATTGGGGATTTGTTAATAGCTGTCTCAGAAACCTTGAAAATGACACCCATGCCGAAAACATATAAAATGTCCGTCAGCACCATCTTGGATTCTAGTTTTGACCTCATATTGGTTAATAGCTACACCAAAAACCATGAAAATGACACCCGTGACGAAAAGATGTAAAATTTTTGTCGGCGCCATCTTGGATTTTAGTTTTTACCTCATTTTGGTTAATAGCTACCCCAAAAACAATGAAAATGACACCCGTGACGAAAAGATGTAAAGTTTTCGTCCGCGCCATCTTGGATTATAGTTTTGACCTCATATTGGCTAATAGCTACCCCAAAAACCATGAAAATGACACCCATGACGAAAAGATGTAAAATTTTCGTCGGCGCCCTCTTGGATTATAGTTTTGACCTCATATTCGTTAATAGCTACCCCAAAAACCATGAAAATGACACCCATCACGAAAATAAGTCATATTTTTCGTCGGCGCCATCTTGGATTTTAGTTTTGACCTCATATTGGTTAATAGCTACCCCAAAAACCATGAAAATGACACCCATGACGAAAAGATGTAAAATTTTCGTCGGCGCCATCTTGGATTATAGTTTTGACCTCATATTCGTTAATAGCTACCCCAAAAACCATGAAAATAACACCCATCACGAAAATAAGTCAAATTTTTCGTCGGCGCCATCTTGGATTTTAGTTTTGACCTCATATTCGTTAATAGCTACCCCAAAAACCATGAAAATGACACCCATCACGAAAATAAGTCAAATTTTTCGTCGGCGCCATCTTGGATTTTAGTTTTGACCTCATATTCGTTAATAGCTACCCCAAAAACCATGAAAATGACACCCATCACGAAAAAAAGTCAAATTTTCGTCGGCGCCATCTTGGATTGTTGTTTCATAAAAATAATATTTGTCATACTCATACAGATCAACCAACATCATAATAGTCTTCCTACAGACTAGTACTTCAAAACTTTGCCGCTATTCCTATTCAACAACCCATAAAAAAGAGGGTCTCAGGCAAGGTAATTTTTAAAACATAATTTTAAATCTATACATATAATAAATCTGTAGAAGGGTCAATTCTGTACATTGAAAATATTGAAAAAAATTACTAGCAGGGGGTGTTACTGGATCGATACCAAACCCAAATATGTGATTAAAAAAAATTTTGTCTGTCTGTCTGTCTGTCTGTATGTGAAGACAATGAAGACATCACGTGAAAACTACCGGTTCGATTTCGATGAAACTTGGTATAATTATACATTATTATCCTGGGCGTAAAATAGGATACTTTTGATCCTGGAAAAATACGTAGAAAAAAAATTGTTCTGTAGTAGGTACCGCGAACACACGTTGCGTATTATTATAGACCTAGCCGTATTTGGGTCCAATAGATATTTATAAGATGTCATTGTCCGAGTTACTCAAAATGGAGAAATAAACCATCCACGCAAAGACCGACATCCGCGCGGACAGAGTCGCGGGCGGAAGCTAGTTACAAATAATTGTAATATGAAACTTGTGTTGATTTGAAGAATAAAATAGAAAATTTTATTTTTTTACATTTTTAGTTCTTTCGATTCCCGGCCGAAGAAAATGAATTTTTGAAAATCTTTGAATGCAGGTCTATTTCTTTTTAAAAATAAAGGAATGTTTCGTTTCAGCAAAATTTGCTATCTCCAGTATTTCTAGTACTTTCACCCAGGGCACATCGAAAATTTCCACACTGTATTTACAAACAAATTTACAAACAAATATACATATATAAATATGCAAATATTGCTCGTTTAATAGTATAGATTAAGAAGTTAATTTATTTACACCAACAATAGGTAATAAAATTAAACTACTGATTTATTTATATTGTGGCGTGCTCGCCGTTGTACTTGCCGCTCGGTTCTAATTAAAACGAGCGGCGACTACAACGTGGTCGGGAGCAAAACTAGCACAGGTCCTCCCTCGATGACGTCCGGTTGGACTTTGGTGGCACTGGCGTGGTGCGCGCGAGTCGTAATTTACGTATTATATTTTATATAAAAAAAATAAGGGCTAAATTATATATCTATCCAAAAATTCTTCTGTAAAACCTGATTAGTAAATGAAATGTAAAATTTTCATAAAAATAGCCTTTCCCTAATTCGCATAAAACTGTATCTGCTTTCAAAATCGATGCAACTTCTGATTTTTTTTTTATCGAGTTAAATGTTTAATATTGTGTTTCTATCCAAAAATTCCACTAGATCAAACGTTTATCTGTACTATATATTTTTTTAGGATTTTAAATATGATGATTTCTTTGAAAAAAACATGATTTAGAAACATGAATTTCGTATCAAGGCCCCTTAAATTCCTTGTCATACATAGAACCAATTATTTACAATGTAGATAAACAGTATATTATTACAATTATTT
Organism: Colias croceus; assembly: GCF_905220415.1. Lineage (NCBI taxonomy): Eukaryota > Metazoa > Arthropoda > Insecta > Lepidoptera > Pieridae > Colias > Colias croceus. The sequence goes on along the minus strand of NC_059541.1, from coordinate 1,413,132 downwards.
ATTGTTAGTATCTCAAAATAAACTGCGTGGATATATTTGTTCTATGCAAATGTGATAGGGCAAACAAAGAAACTGTATTGTATAACCTAATGTATGATTATTAATAATAATTATAATCAGATAAATTGGAGCTATTTTAATTTCATATCGATAGGTAATTAGTAATTAAGTACATATTGCTGATGACTGAGGTAAATGCAATAATTAAAAAAAAATATCTCCTTCTTTTACGTCTTTTAGTAATCTTATGCTTATCTATCGTTTTGTATTTATAGAAAGACAAATTAAATTAATACGTAACTATATGAACTCTTACGCAACACAAAGGCTCTAAAATCATAACAATTTTTTTTTATTTTGTATATACTTAGGCATTGACGTCGATAATTTTGATATCTCATTTTGAGGAGATAAGATTTTCATATTACGCAAAAATAATAATGGAGGAAAAAATAATAAAACCACATTTATATTGCTACGTAAAACGATGATAAGACTACGCCGCGTCGCGAAAAATATTATGAACTGCATGCAAGTACATGCCTATTGCATATAGATAATTTGATGTATTTAGACGACCATAAATATACAAGAATATATTATTCCACTATGTTATAATTATTAATAGATGCAAGCGAATATAGTATATAACGATGTATGTGTCCAGTTACAGAAGCTTGTGCATGACGTATGTTGCTTACACCTTGCCACTTCCCTGTATCAAGATTAGCATTTAAACATAATTACTATTACTTGTTGGAAATCACACATTTTCCATCTATTTTCAACTTTCTTACAAATGTGCGGACGTATGGCATGCTCTATTTAACTTGTCGGTTTGAATTACGACAGGAATGTTTCATATAGAATTCATTTATTATTGCGTAGGTATATGTTTAAAATTAACTCCACAATTTCTAAACATGAATCTTGATAATTATTATCAGATTATAGGTAAACTGAAAACTCGACTATTCAAGTTGATACTTCTGAACTTATAAATTACATGTAGACCTGTTTCAGTTAAAAGGAAAGGAAAATTCGGGTTCGAGTCCTGATGAGATTGATTGAAATGCTATATTTTTTTTAGTTGCTTTTTGATTATATATTTAAAGAAGATTTAAATCGATTATGATTTAAGTGCGCATTAATTAACTTACCATAGCATTTAGATTGTCGGTATTTTCTTACATACTTACGCACTTTATTAACTACCGTCAATTTGCATGGTTTTGGTATAATAATATGGTCGCTTTCTAGCTATGTCGGTGGTAAAGTAGAGTCGCATGCGCAACAGTACTCAGTGGTGGGCAATGTGCGCGTGATTAGGAGGAGGTGTGTGCGTCACAACAACACCATGACTAGGTTAGTGATTGATTGTTGGCGGGTTGGTGCTTGGTGGTGGTCAGTGTTGGTTGATGGTTGATTGTTGATTGTTACGGTTAGAGTTTTAGGGCTTTGCGTCGTGGTTATATGAAATGAAATGAAATGAAATAATTTATTTGCAGGAATTGTGGTCTACAAGGTTTTACAATATATTACATTAAAGTCCGCACAATTCGCCAGCAGACTGGCATACAAATATTTATGTGTATTTAACTAACTAAATTACAATATATATTTAGATTAATTTTAACATTTTACATTACAGTTATTATTATTATCTACCTTTTCTATCTTTAGTGTTTACAAGCAAAGAACTCATTTATATTATAAAAGCAATGAGATTGCAGCCACTTTTTTAATTTAAGTTTAAACAATTGCATGGGCAATTCCTTAAATGCCATTGGGATTTTATTATATATCTTCGCACTCATAACATGACTGTTTTTGCTACATAAAGCAGTGCGACAAATTGGAAGTTGCAATCTGTGAGGATCCCTGGTTGGGTACTGACTATTTTGACAACTTTTAATGTACATATAGGGATGCTGTTTCACAAATATTCCAACCTCCAAGATGTATAAGGAAGTAAGTGTTAAAAGTCCGAGTCGCTTAAATAAGTCTCGACAACTTTCTAAGGGCCCTACTCCACATATTGCTCTGACACACCTTTTCTGAGCTATAAAAACTTTTTTTACGTTAGTAGAGTTGCCCCATAAAATAAGACCATACCGAAGCAACGATGAAACATAACCATGATATGCAATGATTGCCGCTCTCTCATCAATAATCTGTTTAATTCTTCTGAGGGCAAATACAAACTTATTTACACGGGTACAAACAGAATCCGTGTGAGCTTTCCAATTTAAGTGGTTGTCTAATGTGATACCTAAAAATACCGTTTCAGTAACTTCGTCAATACGTTGTCCATTATAAATTATGTCAAGGTTATGTCTAATGTTATGATAATTACAGAATTGCATTAGTTTTGTCTTTGTAATGTTAGGAGTTAAATTATTATATTTTAGCCATTCTGTTACATTTTTAATAGTCAAATAAATGTCTTCTTTGTAGGTGGTCAATTTGTTACGAGGTATGGTGATGGATACATCATCCGCGAACAGAGTACATTTATGTTCTGTAACGTTAGGAAGATCATTTATGTACAATAAGAACAGGAGAGGCCCGAGGATACTGCCTTGTGGCACTCCGTATTTATTATGTACGTATTGTGATCTTACCGACTTTTTTAACGAATAATTGTTGTCTATATACGATATCTCTACACATTGCATACGGTTAGTCAAGTATGAGGTCAGCCACTTGTGCGCTGGACCTCTTATTCCGTACAGAAAACATTTGCTGAGTAGAAATTCATGGTCAACACAGTCAAATGCACAGCTCATATCAAAGAAGACTACAGATACCTCATTACGCCTATCAATGTTGTCAATAATATTTTTTGTCAATGTGTGAGTTGCGAGTGTGGTCGATTTACCTTGTTGAAATCCATTCTGTTCTTGTTTAATGATATTAAATTTACTTATAAATCGATTTAACCTGCTATACATAATTTTTTCATAAATCTTTGCTATTATTGGTATAAGGGTAATTGGTCTATAATTGACTAATTCCTGACGTTTGCCTTTTTTATGTATAGGTCTAATGACTGAATATTTGAGTCTATCAGGGAATATACCTTGTGTAAGAGATAAATTAAGCAGATGGACTAATACAGGACATATTACTTTAATACACATTTTAATAGTACATGTTGGTATATTGTCATATCCTACTGCTGCAGTATTATTCAAGGATTGTACAGCTTTATAAACATCGGATTCTATGCACGGAGATAAGAAAATAGAGGATTCTTTAGACACAATACTATACTTAGCAGAACCAGAACCATTAGCGGAGTTATGTCTATTGAAAAACGTATTGAAAGCTTCTGCAATTTTAGCTGGTTCATCTATTACAATATCGTTTTGTGATATATATTCGATATTTTCAGACATGTTACTATTATTAATTTTATTTGATATTATATTCCATGTCGCTTTTGATTTATTTTTTGATTTATTTATATAATTACGGTTAATACATTTTTGAGAAGATACTATACACTTTCTTAAAACTCTTTCGTATTTTTTATAATTATTTCTGTTATTTTCAGATTTATTTTTGTAGTATGTATGACGAAGCTTACGTTTATTTCGACTTGAGATTCTTATACCTTTTGAAATCCATTTGGGTGATGCTACACTGTTCTTTAATTTGATTTTGTTTATGGGAAAGCATAGATCAAAAAATAATTTAATGATGTCATGAAATTCATTGAAAGCTTCATTACTTGAGGTTTGTTGTAGAACCTCGGTCCAGGATAAGCTGTTTAGAGCATTAACAAATTTCTTCGTATTTTCTTTACTGTAACAACGTTTTTTTATAAAGATGTGATTTTTTTTCTTCACTGTGGCAATGGGAAATTGTAACGTTTGGCCAGTTTCATGGTCTGACAGATCAAGAAAATGAACTTTGCCAATTGACTCTCTAATGTTACTTATGATAACATCCAAGCAGGAGTTTCGCCGCGTGGGTTGGTTAATGTGCAAATAAAGGTTGTAGGCCATTAAGATTTCTTTAAAACTATTGGAAATGGGTGTATTTTTTAAAATATCAATGTTCATGTCGCCAGCAATTATGATTTTTTTATTTGATTTAAAAGTCATTTTATGCAAAAGAATTTCAAAAATGTTTAGAAAGTTGGTACTATTAGAATCTGGTGTCCTATAGATACAAATAATAATCATTTTCATATTTGGTATTTCGACTCCGCAACATTCAAATACTTTTTCCACTGAAATTTCATTACAGTACGGTATATTAATTGATTGTATAGTTTTGTCAGTTAAGATACATACTCCTCCTCGCTTTTCATTGCGTCTAGAGAAGGAACTTGCAAGTTTAAAGTTTTTTAATTGTATGCATGTTTCGTGTCCTGCTTTTATAAAAGTTTCCGAAAAACAAATAAAGTCAATTTTATTACCAAATTCCGAAAGCTCGTTAATTGTAACTTCAATAAGTTGCATTTTGTTAAGTAGGCCCGCAATATTTTGATGTAATAGACTAGCTACGTTAGACTCGAAAAAATGTTACTGACGTGTCTGGAATCGAACTAACGTGTATCTCCGACGACTTTGAACATTTTGTTTTTGAAACAATAGGAAAGTAGTATGGTATGGTACCTTTTTCAGGAGGCAACTCTTTTTTTACAGAAAACGTTTTTTGTCTTTTATAATGGCTTTTTTTGAAGGTTAAAAATGTTTTTGTATAGTAATACATGTCAATTTTATAGTTGAGAATTTTACAAAGTTCAAAATAGTACATTTTAGTTGTCCTATAAAAGGGTTTTAGATTTACAAAGTCACAGTTTTTAAAATTATTAGATACATAAAATAACATCTCATTTAGCTTTTTTTCGCTTAGGTACAGATTATTAATTACACTTAACAAGATTACTTTTGCATTTTTAATATTTCTTAGGATAACTATGAGTTCTGACATTATTTCGAAGGGATTTTTGTCATGCTCGCCAATACATAAAATTAGGACATTATTGGGAGAATCTGGAAAATTGGAAACATTTTTCGTTATTTCAGGGGTTGAGGCATACGGTTTTGTAAACGAACTTATCGCATATTTTAGGTACTTTGTCTTTTCCCTGCTTTGTATCAATGCGATTGATAAACCGATGCATTGCTGTCCACCTAGGATAAGTATTTTGTTCTCATTTGTCGACTCATTCACAGGTAAAATAATGCGTTTATTATCTGTATTATTTTTTAATTTAGCGCCATCTAGCGAGAGTACTGATGTGGAAGAGTTTGCTTCCGCGCCATCTTGTGTTGGATAGGGTGCTTCATTATTTATGATTTTGTGACTAATATCTATTGGACACTTTGAATTTGTCGATTTTTCTTGTTGGCCATCTAGTGACGAGGAGCATGCGTTTTTCTTAGATGTTTTATGATTCGATGTTGAGGGTAGTGATATTTTTTCAAGCGAGGCTATGTAATCTTTGTTTTGTTTATAGTTTAAATTCAAGTCTGTACAGCTATTACTAAGTTGCTCATCAAGAGTAGATTCATTTAAGTATTTACGCCGTTTTCTAACACTTGAAGTTTTTAACATGGTGGGCGTTGTGCATATAGATTTATATTGTGATATTGTGATTTGTTGTGATGAGGTAAGTTTTTTTAGGGAGTTTATTTCTAAGTTTAACTCGTCAATTTCATTATGTGCAGCTTGTAGTTGATAACTTAATTTTCGGATTTCTTCTTTAAGTTCTTCTCTGTCATTTATTACAGTTGATAAGTCAGGTAGGCTTTTTGGTGAAATAGTGGAATGCAAGGACCTGAATGAAGAGTTTAAGGATGTATTCAGTGTTTGGGATTTATATTTCCGCAGAGTTACGAATTCTTCATCCATATTTAGATTTAGATAGATTTCATTTCCTGACTCGTGCTATAATCAGTATTTAGTAGTGATAACCCTTATAAATATATACCAGCTGTTTTAGTATCTAGATGTCTCTCATGTCATGTAGGTAATAACTAATAACGGTCTCAGGGACAAGATTTAATTTATATATTTTTTTCCTCTAGAATTTATTTTCTATGTTGAAAATTTGGATTTTTGTCAATTCCACTAGTTATTTGTTATTCATTTAACCTTGAAAGTTGTAGTTTGAATTTGGAGTTGTTGCTTGATTTCGAGAGTTTTAACAGTTACGGTTAATTGTCTTACTACCTATATGGATTTTTTGCAGTATTATATGTAACTTACGGCACTTATTGTGAGCAGTGAGGTAAAATCCATTTACACAATTGTTTTTTGTTGAATTCTTCTTAGTTCAAATCACTTTTCTTGAATTTGAGTGACTGACTATTTGTTCGGTCATTTATTTTATTACTGCAATTTGTTTCACTTGGATAACACTTACACTTCTTTATTGTATCTAACTTAAGAATTTAGACTATATTTTACTTGAGTTTTATCAGTATTTTATTTTTAAATGTAAAAATACTACGGAGCGGATTTTGACGTAACGGTCGTAACGTACTTTTTTTTCATAGTATCGGAGCTACAATTTTAGGGATTGTTAAGTCGCGCGGAATAGTTTGAAGTGTGATAGAAATTTGAAATGAATTTCATTGTAAAATGGTTAGTGATTGTTAGACGATTGGTGTAGGTTGTTTGTGATTGTTCTTAGTTGTTTTAATCTGTTATAGATGTTCCATTTGTGTAGTTTTCAGATGTCTAACTGCATGCCATGGCGAAATGCTTTGCTTTGTTTTGAAAATAATTAAGAGTTGTTTTTTTGATTCAATTTTCGTAAGTGCTCAGAACTACTGCATTTTTTATAATACAGTTAAGTTTTTTAATCAACAGATCAACGCATATTCTTATGAATCAGTTCAGTTGTGTCAGCGTGATATTGGTCAACATACATTCATACAGACGGACAGACGAAAAATTTGAAGTACATAACTAATTAGGTCAAGTAAATATTTTTTTTTATCTTTTCATATATTATGGTTGCATTATGCTTATTATTTTGCTGCAGGGGTCAAGAGTTTGTGTGACGTTTTTCATAATATACTGCCTACTGTAATTGTGAATAAGTTTCAATTATCATCATACAGTAAGAGCGCGCTATCCATACCAAAGTCAAAAACATCGCGTCACAATGCGTTTACTAACGTATAGTACAATTGCATGATTTATAAAATTAAAAATGTTTCATTAGTTACTACATTATCATAATTTGCAATGACCTCGAACATGTTGATATAATAGCATAATAGAACCGCCTATAGATAACGTTGCTAGTAATGACACACCGCTTCCTGTTTTTCTATTAATTAATATCGGTATATTTTAATTTATAAGACATTTATGTAGAGAAACAATGACATTGTTGAAAGTGTTGAAGAATGATAATTATGTAGTAATGTATGTTATTGTATTCGTGAGTTTCCCAGGGTTCTATTTTTGGTCCTTTGCTCTATTTTATATAGAGAAAAGTTATTCGGTAATTTTTTAATTAAACACTGCTAATAAATCATTTAAATAATAACTTAAATACAATTTTATCATAAGATTGAAAAGGAGATTGTTAATGAATTCTTTAAATGAATTTCAATAAAATAAAAAATTATAAAATAGTTATTGTTGATCAGTTTGTTTCATTGTTCCTTAATTACTTGCTTTATGTGATTGTAAATAATCTCACAGATAACCTTATCAGATAGGTAGATAATATGTTTTATAAGCGGTCAAGCTACGAAACATTGTATGATAAATATATTTAAAGTGAGGAGAAATAAGAATGCCAATGTCAATAACGCAGAAATTGATTGTTATTGAATATCTTTATGCTAATAAATTCATTATCTGAGAATTAATATATATCTTATATTTAAATTCCAAATGGCTGTAGTCGCAACGGAAATGTTTTCCACGCTAACTTTCAAAACATTATCGTGTTTATAAAGAAGCTCGAAATCATGTTTAACACAATATTTTCTACAAACATATCAAGGTTCCAACAATTCTAAATGTAGGTATGTGGTTATTCATGCATTTCGAAAAGTAACTAAGTAGCAACATCGTTATTAAATTTTAAATTTTCATAGATAACGACTTTGTCTATTTTTTAAGCATTTTTAACCGACTTCAAAAAAAAGGAGGAGGTTATCAATTCGGCCGGTATATTTTTTTTTTTTTTTTTATGTATGTACACCGATTACTCCGAGGTTTCTGAACCGATTTACGTGATTCTTTTTTTGTTCGATGCAGGATGGTGTCGAATTGGTCCCATAAAAATTTTATTCGAATAGGCCCAGTAGTTTTTATTTTATGAGCATTTTTGTCTGTAGGTATTTGTAAATTTTGCAAGTGCAAGTTTGAAGTCGGTTGTTTTTAACGCAGTTATCACTTGTGTCTGTTCAATATTTCGGAAAATATACAAAAAGATTAAAAATATCTCAGACTCGTTGTTCTGTTTCATGATGTTAATTTATCACGTAATGTTTATACGTGCTGCACTTTGGATTCATACATTAATCTATTAAAAGATGATTAAACGGTGTGGCCTTTACTGCGCACTTTTCTTCAGTCATCGATAGAATTATTGTTATTGCATATGAAATGTCGATTTCTAAATGGACGCAAGCGTGAACACGTATTGGGTATTATTAAATAGTCAATACCTTGATTAAATTCCTTTAACGTTATTGCATGAAACGAAACTAGATAAAAAAAGTATAGAAGTTCCAACGATTTACGGCATAATATTTTAAACACAACGGTCTTTTTAGTTTGATTATCTCAATGGAAATATTAACAAAAATTACTAAAGGTTTACTTGGAGATTTTTAAATATTTCTAAGGTATCATAAGGCAAAAATTAAAAGCAAAATTATCCAGAAATGTACGAAGACCATAAGAGGAGTTCCGTGTAGACAGGTGCAGTATACAATCTGTTTCACTGAGCAGTTTTCATAATACGTAAAATTTGGCGACTCAGGTTTCATGTTCTGCCAGACCTAGGTTTTGTTAGTCTATACCAGAAATCGAACTTATGATCATTCGGTTCTAAGCGTAATGTTAAGGGGGCGGTCAACGAATATCCGAAGGCTGATTTATATCAAACCTAGTAAGTAACTGATTTATTTATTGTTTGTTTTATTCCTTATTTCCAGGTTCGTAGCGTGCACTCCAAAGATGAGCAAATCGCTCTGGCGCCTCAGCTGGCGGTTGCTTCGTCAGTTACACGGGTTCATGTACTCAGCTCACGATCGTTCTGAAGTCGCAAGGGTGTACTATAAACTGACCATGGATAGAGATGACCATCGGTTGGATAAGAGGTTAGTAGAATTAATTCAGGAGAGTTGTGAGATATTTATTAAAGAAGATTTTGAAATATTAATGTGTTGCTCAAGTAACTAATTGTTTTTTGGAAATTGTCTCGGGAAGTGGTAATTCAACTGTTTTTCAGTAAGCCAGAATTTTGTCAGGTCTTCGTTGTTACGTTATTTTATCAAATTGGAAAGACAAATCAAAATCAAACGGAAAAGTTACCATTATCTCTTGTACTTTCAAATGTATTATTGAGTGCAAATAAAAGATTGTTCCAAGAAATTTCAATCTTTCTATTGCGTTTGTAATACGCATAATTTGTTTTTGAAAGTCACTTTGTTTTGGTCTTTCTTACCTACTTATAAAATGCGCATAATTTCCAAATTGATTATAATCTTAGTCCATCGGAGTCCGGGTTGACGTATTCACAATGTTCGATGTGAAATCTAATCTATTGACCTTCGCTTGTCAGATAACCTTATCTATATTAATTGCATCGATATCTGGAACTGATTATTGTATATTAATATGATAATTTCGTAAGAAATTCAAATTGGATGCTAAGCTGATACGATTTGACTGATTAATAAAGCAAGTAAAGAAACCAGGTATCATTATTCGAAAAGAAAATCTTATTTATTAAAGGCCTTTTTTCCCATGAATGGAACTGTTCCAAATATATTTTTTGTATATAAGCCTCTCGTAAGCGGCCCTTTTATCGTTCCAAGAAAACATAAGCCTTGCCTTTTAGCTAGCTTATAAAAGTATAATACAGTCGTTCAAGTATTCTTCGCACCATCGTGAAAAGGCGACTGAAAAGAGAGAAATTAAAATAATTATCTGACTCATCATCATGACAAAAGAAACTTCATTTATGATAAAACAAAACTTAAATCAAATCGTAAATACCCTCATTTATAATCAGTCTATAGATTAGATATTTCTATTAGCAACAAAAATCACATTACATAAGTTCACCTACTATGAATTTCTAGAACAATAGATGTACAAAATGTAAGAAATTATCGTAATCTTATATCGATGCCGGAATAGTGCTGTTATGTGACATTGAAATATATGACTTATATCATAACCTTAAGATGGAAAGTTTATTGACACGTTTTTATCATATAATCATGTCGTTAACTTCAAACGACCTTTTTGTCTAACTTAGCGGTCATCAAATGTACCTACTCCCGGAACTGTAGGTATTGTGCGATAGAAATTAATAATGCCGGAAAATGTATTTATGTATGGCATTGGTGTTCTAACTGATAGTTAAGAGTTGGTTTAGACTCTAAACTTTAGAGGGTATATGAGCTTTTTCTTACATTCCATGTTTCCTGGTATTCAGTTAAAAATGGTTTTTCTGTTGCATTAGACATTGATCTTGAAATACCTACCATTAAGGTTTTTTTTAAGTATATTTTTTGTACATGTTGACTTTTTTGCTAAAATATAGTCAAATTTAATCATGTTTTAATTAAAATTGTGTCAACTTTGGCACAAATTACAGTGGTATCTTTGTTTTTGCAAAAGTTCCCTGATTACATTTGTTTCCTGTATTATTTGATAAAAAATTCACTGTTGTTTTATTTACATTTTGAAGCTTATCATTCAGTTGCGTATTAAACGTATTAATTTTTTTCTGCGAATTTGTGAAATTATCAGGTTTTGGTCATATTATTATTTGATAACTTTAAACCACTTGAGTAGATACCCTTCAAACCTAACTTTTAATAGGATCAAAGCGATTAACTAAAAATAAACTCTTCATTCTTTAACTAACGTATTTCTGATTGTTTTAAATTTCCCCTAGGAATTACAAAAAGAGGTCGCTCTTTTTGGTTGTATGTCTTATAATCCAGCTAACTCTCAGTATCTATGTTTTAAAAATTTTGTTCTGTTTACGATAAAAGTCTTCTAATCATCTATCAGTTACAATCTAATAAAACTAAAACTACGCAACAGATTTTGATGCGGTTTTTTGAATAGATAGAGTTAATCAAGGGGAAGATTTTAATATACAGGGTTACTTGTAAAACACCAGCAACCTCGCAGGACAAGATAGCTAACATCATAAGTAACAACATTTGTTCTACGACTTTTGATAATTTGTTAGATTTTATTTTCATACAAAAATAAATATTCATTTAATTTTCCGTTTGAATATTATAAACTCTACGCGCATTCCGAAATTTACGTAAACAAGAAGCGAACGGGAGGGGAAAGGGGGCGTCGCATCGTCCTTTCGATAATGAATAGAACATAGACTTACAAATGTTAGGAGAGTACTATAAAAGCTTAAAAAATCATTTAAAAATAATTTATTGCGTTATGCCAAAAGTCGTAGATCAAATGTTGTTACTTAAGATGTTAGCTATCTTGTCCTGCGAGGTTGCCGGTGTTTTACAAATAACCCTGTATATAACTTATTAGGTTTTAGACAAAGCGGGCGAAGCCGCGGGAAAGCTAGTATATAATAAACAATTATATTGTGATTACATCATTTTAGTCCATAATCCATATCTCTCGATCAGTACCTATTATCCGTGAATATCTCAGATATCCTTCACATCTCCAGCACACAGCATTGACGTCACCCACAGCTGTTAACAAGCAGATAGCATGACACAATTACGACAATCAAATAATTGTGCGCAAATGATAACTTATCACTTTCGTTGTTGTTTGAAAGCTGTTGGGCTATTTGACTGCTAATTAGTACGAATAAATTGATTTCATTGGTCGTTGGGTGCTTTATTGTTCAATGTTTAAGTATTAGTCATGAACTACAGTAATATTATTTTCAATGCTGTTTAGGAAATCTGTTTAATGTACACTAGCTATCCACCCGCAGCTTCGCACGCGCAGTCAAAAAAAACCGCATAGTTCCCGTGGGATTTCCGGGATAAAACCTATACTATTTCCCGGGGTAAAAAGTAGCCTTTGTCCTTTCTCGGGTATCAAAATATCTCTATACCAAATTTCATGCAAATTGGTTCAGTAGTTAAGGCGTGATTGAGTAACAGACAGACAGACAGAGTTACTTTCGCATTTATAATATTATATAGTTTAGTATTAATAAGTTACTTTGTTTATTAGATTTGGTCTTTCAAATTTGATTGATAACACTGGTCTGCAAAGAAATCCTCCTTTGAATAAAAATATGATAAACATGGAGATCTTAACATGCTGAATCTAGATCTGCTTTCAGTTTTTTTGTATCACGTCTAAATTTTTTTTTATTGTCGTTTTTAAATACCTCTAAATTCTGTATTGTTTAGTAGTCTCTCTTGCAATAATGCTATTTTATTCGGTCTTTATGATATTTTTCATCACAAAAATGACTTGAATTTATAAAACTAGAACGATATCTACTGAAGACATTATTTTTACACTAATTTGAAGGGAATTTATGGGCTTCCGTAGTTCTCATCATGACTCCGCTGCGCTCAGTTCAAAGTAAAGTTTTAAGGTGACGGTTGATGATTTTATCCTAATAATTTGGTAAAATTTTTATATTGTACTGATATATTGATGAAAATTTGTAAATAATTTCAACCATAAAGCAAAATTGAATCACGTGTTATGAATTTTTAAACGACGCAACATCGAAAGCGCGAGTCTTCAGTGTGGTCTCTAGGGAATGCAAATGCGGGAGCCTAGATAAGAATTAAATTATGAAATTAAGCAGACTAAAGCTGTAAAAAGAGTATCCGGTGACCACTATGAAACATTTCACCAGAAGTTTGAGAGGAGATACGGAAAAGCTAACTGAAAATATAGTAAAATATAGATAATAAGTTGGCAGCAAAGATTGATGATTTTACTTGATCGATTCGTCGCGAAACTCCTTATAAAATATTAAAAGAAAAGAAAACTACTAATTGAAACAATGTATATAATGTGTAATTATATTATCTTATAGTTTTTAATAGTTTTCTTGACATTATTTGTAATATTCAAACCTAATTATTAAAATAACGATGTATTCTTAGAACAAAAAATGTGATTCTTTCTAATTAAACTACAAAAAATCTAGACCTGATACAAATTTTTTAAAACTTAATTTCTGTTCAGAAGTATCACTTCTATAATAATCTTGTGCAAAAATAAGAAGGAGCGCGAAAAAAAATTTTTTTGCAGACCAGTGTAATTTAAATTAACACAATTGTGAATTGTCTCCTTCACAAAATACAAATGAACATTTCCTTTCAGAAAGTAAACATAAATATAATTTTATCGAAGTTAATATTGTTGCTGTTTGTTTATTTCTCACGAGGATTTGAATGACACAAACAATGAGATAACAGTATTGTGTCGGTACACGTGACTGCTTTTGTGATGAACTTTATAAAATACAAATGTTATTGTGTTTAATGGGTCTTTCATTTATATTTGTGAAATTCAGAGCAGACAAATTGTTACTCTGTATAATACTCATAATGTGCCATATAAATTCATATTAAAATAGATAGTAATTGATAAAGGATAACTTTCTTATATTTATCAGATTTTAATTGCATTTATCTCAACAAGCCTTTAGGAAATATAACAACTGAATAGTACAATCTTAACTTAGTTTTACGTATATGTCTGCTTGTAATTTGAGGAATTTTCTAAGCAAACTGAACTTATCGTTTTGATATAAGTACCTGGCGAGCCAGTGAAGCCGAAAGTATCTTTGGTTCATTCCTTAAATTTTTCCTAATTTTACAGCCATATAGCTTGAAACTTTCGGCTTCACTGGCTCGCCAGGTACTTATATGAAAACGATAAGTTCAGTTTGCTTAGAAAATTCCTCAAACGAAGATGATTTCTAGATCCTATATTATATCACCACCTATTTTTATTTATCAAGCAAAAGGAAACTAATTTTTTTTTTTGTCAAAAAATACTTCCAGTAAGGTCTACCTTATTTCAGTAGCATAAGTAATATTTTATTTTATCCCAAATTTCTAGTATAAAAATTACATTTGTTCCAGACGTGCAAGCGAACTGTGCGTGACGTACGGCGACGTGCCCGCAGACGCGGATACGTTCGAACACATACTCAATGTGACCAATCATAATGATGCTCTACTTGCTTATTATTACCTCGATGGCGATAATAAGGTGAGTTATTTATATTGTTTTTCAGGTATAAAGGAAGTTAAAATTGCGAAGGTATTCCACTTGGTGAGATAATAGCTTTTTACTGATGTAAATGGTATAGGTACTTAGTACAATGGTCGTTCGTACAAACCTTTCATTTCGCTGGAATACTTTGCCAATTACTGCTTTTTTTTATATATGATATAGGATAGCAAACGAGCAGACGCGTCGCCTGGTGTTAAGCGATAGCATGCTCGACTCCCACTCTCAAGCTTTGTACTGCTTGTAATATTTGTGTAATCTTATATGTAATCTTTGCGTTTCGGTAGATGATTCCTATAGAAAACCCATCTAAATATAACTCAAATTATCTTATTAGTTGGTAAAGAAAATCGATGTTGAAACAGATGTGGATGAAATCAGTCTCCTATCACTATAAATTTATAAAGAATAGAAAAAATTCGATCTGCACGAGGCGGGACTCGAACCCGCATCCTTTATAGAGCATTTGAATGTCATAAAACCAAAAATATCAATTTCAGTCTCCTATCACGTTAGAGAAACGAAACATAAAAAGTATTATAGACCCATGAAAACACGAGAATCCCATATAATAGGTACAATATAATATTTTCAAAGAGCGTTAAATAAACACTCGTTATCTCAACAAGATGACGTATATCGCACCACTGTCACTTCATAACCTATGACTTTGATATCGATGTGTTTGTTTTGCAATTTTTCGATTATATATCTTGCTCGTTTATTGGTAGATGCTGTTTGAAATAAATCGATAGAGATACGCTTGTAACGCTAACGTTATTTATATGTTTGATAAAAGTATGCCTTTCCTTGTGTAGGTATAAGAAAAAAAAGATTGAAGTAAATCTGGTCAAAATGTAAATGAGACATAAAAACACCAGTATTCAAAAACAAAAGAAATCATAAAGAGCGGTAAAAAATATTAAAATAGCTACCCTATAAAAACTGTGAAATTTCCTATTGTTAACTCGGTTAATATTTTGAGTAAAAAAATTGGTTGTCTGTAAAGTCGGTTTACTAACGATAGTTGAACGTGACAACGATTGTCCTTCTTTGTCGCTCATTCCGCGCTCTCGCTTGCACTGGAACGCCTCAGAGCGAGGTAACGCCGCATGAGCCATGGTTTTTCGTGCGTGCAGCCGGCTCTATCGAATTATAAGACGTTGTCACGTCAAAAAGAATCTTAATTTTCATAAAGTACGGACAACACTTTCCTATATTATGTAAATACGAGTTGCGAAATTAATATATTCTGTTAACTTCAACGAGCAAAAAAATTATAATATAATAACTATGATGTCATGTTATATTTGTTTATATTTTACTACATGTTTTATTTTAAGCGTGAGAATTTTAATTACAATTAATTGCTTTTCACACCGAGATAAAGTTATTTACGAAACCTTTTATGCGCCAATTAATAACATTTCTACAAATACGTAAACACGTGTTATTGTTTCATTTTTAAACATTCTGCGTAAATTTTAACTTCATTTTTGTACAATAGCAAAGAATATTTGAGTGCAAACATATCGGGAAATTTAAGAAAATCATAAAATAAAGAATTCTTACTGCACTTTTCATACATTTACATATCAACGCCTTTAGATAAAACAAAGTAAGCAGCCATAGGATTTCCGACAACCAACACAAGTCAGGAAAGCTAACTTTTGTATTAGCACTCTAAAACGTGTACAATTCATCTATCTATAGTTTGTTTGTTTGAAGGCGCTAATCTCAGGAACTACTGGTCCGATTTGTAAAATTATTTCGGTGTTGGATAGCCCATTTATAGAGTATAGGCTATATATCATCACGCTAAGACGAACAGAAGCGGAGCTACGCGGGTGAAACCGCGATCCGCGAAGCGCATTATAAAGCTATGCTTTCAAGCCACACCTCCGCCCGTCGGAGTGGGGAGCGTGAGGTTTCTTCGTTACGGAATTTCCCGATTCGGTCCCCGCGCTCAAGGCCCGCGATAGAAGCTATGCAATAGCTTAAAAATTAATAAAATTCCCCAGATGAAAATGACAGAAATATATGACGTCACCGACGCGGACACGGACGCGGTGCAGTCGCCCGCAGAGCGAGACCTCAACCATCAGCTGCAGTTCGATAACGATTGGTCCGGAGAGCTCATTGCGGATGGTATGTTACTATAGAATAATTAAATAAGTACCCTTTTTCTTCCATAAATCCTATGGAAGAATGTGGAAAGCTCTATTCTGTCTAATTATTCCACTAATTCTAATTTCCCTTAACCGAGCTGCCCTTTTCCATCTTCTTAAATATTACATGTGTATAATAACGACGATATAATAACGATGTGTAAATAACACAAAAACCCTCTATCAATCCTGTTCTAAAACCTATACCTAATATCACTATGCTATTATTCCTATCAATCCTCCCCTGTAATAATCACACATACTCAGTTTCGCAAAAATGTTACTTTTCTATTAACTCAACTCAAACTCAAATGAAAAATGGAAAATTCCCTTTTCCTTAGTTCTCTTGTTTTTAATTATTATAATGACTCATTACCTTTGCAGATGAAGCAGACATAGACATAGAAGAGCTAGACCGCAACATATTCTCCGACCCGGAAAGCGAATGGACCCGCCGTAAGTCCTACTCCATTGATTCCAGCAGCGATGGCGATCAGCCGGAGTCCGATCGACCAATCACGTTCATGCATGCGGAGTAACAGCCAATCAGAAGCAAGCAAGCGGATGAATGGCCAATCACAATAAAGCAAGTGGAGAAACGACCAATCACAGTCATGTAAGGAGAATAACTGCCAATTATAGAACACACGGGTGTTTGTCGACCAATTACAGTCTAGCAAGCGGAATAACGACCAATCACAATCATGTAAGCAGAATAATTGCCAACTATACAGTACGAGAAGCCCAAGAAGCTTATATCTAATACACTGGAGATTTCGGTATGAACATTTGACGTGTAACAAGAAAATTGTTGTGTTTTATCACTTTCACACCTAACTTGGTATTGCCACTGTTAATACGAAGTTTTCCCAAGGCTACTATGTATGCCGTAATATTCTGTGCAAAAGGTTAGTTTTTGTACATGAGTTTGTTGATAAATTGCCAACAACGTCATTCAGAAGCATTGTTGGATGAGACAATTATTATTTATGCTAAATAAAATAAGTATCTGGACCAATTATTAAAAAGCGATACTCCCTGATTATGGGTAGTTACCATAATAAAATTGTAGCAACTCTCACTTTGACAATATGGCATAAGTGTCAAAAAAATTGCGTCGCTTCGAATATTTAAGTTAATATTGTTGCGTATTTAATAAATATTTTCCGAATATAAATAATTTATTGCATTGTGAAAAATTGCAGAAGTGTTTGGACACCAAATTCTTTCATAGAATTTCACAGGCAAGTGCATATTTACGTTATTTACAATATTCCTCAATACTCCTGCATTTACCTGTTTAGAATCATTTCAATGGCAAAAATTGTAAAATTTTGCATCATTTTAGAAAGCAGTCATGTTAAATTTGTTATTTTCCTAATACTTTATCATTTTTCAACAAGTTTTCAATAAACAAAATTAACAAGTAAGGTAACCATGATGACGAGTTTTTATGGATGATGAAGAGAATATATTGTAATAACAATATTATGATGAAATTTAGAACACTATTTTCAAGATTTTTCTAATAATGAAACAACACTCGACATCGGTATTGCACTCACATGTAGTTATAAGATTGTTCGTTTTTACATTGAAATTTATACTTTTTTAACTTACCTCATATTTTTTGTTTTAGGTATTTCAGCTTTCCAAAAAGTAAAATAAAAAGAAATATATGTGCCCATCAAGGGTAAAATTACTGAGGATTACGACCCAGAAAAAAATACCTTTTGAAAAATAAACTTTGTAAAGTTAGCTGAAATTTGTGCAAGGCGTTTATTATAAACAGTTTTTCTTTGATGATTTTGGCTTGAAATTGACCCGTCGAAGCAACGCGTTTAAAAAGAAGATCTGAGTAGCTTACAATTTGGTAAACAGCATCTGATGCAAAACACAACTTTCCTCTATTTACAAAGGATGTTAATGCTATATATCGGTTCATATCCAGGCTTTGTAGCCAAGAGTTATTTAAAACTATCATTCTATACCAATTAAAATTGTATGTACCTATAAAGTATGACCATTATATTATAATATAATTATACTGTTAAAAATATACCTATGTCGTTATTATTTATAGACCATGATTTTTAGTTTTTTCTATTTCGAAAAATCCTGAATATACAAACCAGTGTGAGCACCCACAGAAAGAGACAAAAAACAACACTGACGTCATTCAAGGTTATATTTTCTTGTGACAAGTCAATGGTCATAGTGCAATCTCCAGTGTATTAGATATAAGCTTCTTGGAGAAGCCACATGCAAGCTAAAAGAGACAAATAATTACAGAGACTGTGGGTTTTGTCGATTAATCAAAATAATGCAAAGTAATGTAAAGGGACCAATAATAATATTAATTGCTGTCAGGGAAAAATAAAATTCAAAATGTACGATTACGAAGCTTTAAAAAAATTGTTATTTAGTTGTTGTACTGGACTTTTAGCTCCTGTTCCTTTTCCTTCTACTCTAAAAGTTTGTTGAATTTTAGTTCGGTTAACGGAATCGGAAACGTGACACGTTATTATTTAGGGTCTCAATGTATTTGCTTGTTTAATTGATCAATAAATAATTTTAATGGATTGATCCATTAAAATAATTTATACAAAAATATAGTTCATTAACAAGTTTTTATCACAATTTTCGCGCTTTAATACAGTTTGAATAAAATAAGAAAAACAGTTTTGTTAAGTATCGAAATTTTCATTTCAACTACCCTTTGAGAACTGTGTACCTGAAATTAAGCAAAGCTTAAAAAATAGTTACCTGCAATAAGGGAACTCAAAAAAATAATTGTTAAAATATAAAAAAACAAGTATTTATTTTTTACAATTATTTAATAGGATATGTAAGTAAAAGTGTATTGTGATACTTTGGTTTTAAGAATTAATTTCTTTATTTGTATATATGTATTTTAATTTTCATGACTTTTTATGGCAAATCATTAAAATGTAGTCTTACAAATCGTCGTTTGATTTCCATAGTGTTGTTTCTTTCGCACTTATCACTTATAAGAGCGATAGACAAGGATAGCGCTATATAAAATCGAATTTCTTAAAGCAGTTTTGTGGCAGTGTTATTTCGAAATAATATTCAATCGTAAAGAGGTTTAAGTCTCCGTTATGTTTGAAATTCTAAATACAAGCTGAACATGAAAAAGTTATTTTTCCTAGTAGTTATCATTTTTCTCATCTTTCCATTCCAACCTACAAAATTTTCATTCAATTTTTCAATGTATTTCATTTCCTTGTGTTTTTACTATAATGTTTCCATCTAGTGTTGTTTTACTTTTTAGTTGCTTTATTATTCAATTAAAACTTTAAACATTACGATGCGATTGTACCTATTAAATCTATACATATAATAAAATCGTAGGAAAGTCAAAACTGTACATTGAATATTTTTTTAAAAGAATACATAATCCATGATCTATAATCGATATAGAAGCCAAAAACATAGTTTTTAGAATTTTTGTCTGTTTGTCTGTTTGTCGGTTTGTCTGTTTGTCTGTTTGTCTGTATGTTTGTCCGAGCTAATCTCGAAAAGTACCGCATAGATTGACTTCAAATTTTGCATGAATATTACTAACAGGTCGGGTGAGGCTTTTATATACACATTATCATGCTATCACCTCCGGGGGAGGAGCTGTGAACCTTTATTTTTCTAACGTATTCCGTGTATTACACAGCGTACAATCTAAAGACTCATGTTTAAATGTTGTTTTTGGGTAAGCCACGCTATTATCTAGCTTTACACTATAAAAACTACGTCATTTACGTAATTTTGGCAGAGAAACAGTTTAATGAATCTTAGTAGTATAAAGACAAATATGAAACAGCGCCATCTATGAGACTTCATTAAAATCAAATCAATTTACATATTTAACGCTTCTTGCAAATTTATAATTAAGAATTAAATAATATGATGTTGGTGGGGTTTTTAATTGTACTTATTTATTTAACTTTTTAACCCATGTCTTCCCAGAGTCCACTTCAGGTGCTTATATTTTATGTGAATATACTAAATAAAATTTTACAAGTGAGGGTAGATGTTTATTATTTGATGTCAAACAAGACACAATTAACAGTTAATTGTGACATTTTATAAAATCCTTCTTGCGTTCCCACAAAAGGTAAGTTGTGGCTTTTATATTTATTCTTTATACATAATTAATTATATAGTTAGACTCATGTTTTTAATTAGAATTAGAGAAGTTACGACAAAATAAGAAAATGATGAAATTTTATTTTTATGTATAACTTTTACAAGACTATATTATACGCCCAAAGAAGGTCACTTAAGTTCTTGATAGAATTTTATTTGTTAGTAGCTTTTTAATAAAATAAGGTAAAGTAATCTTTTCATTTTTTTTATTTACAGATTCAATGTTCATAAAAAATTAACGATTTGCGTGAGGATGTAGTAGAAATAAGTATCCTGGCGCGTGGTCAATTGTTGACTAAATTTAATTTCCAACGTATGGTACAATCATTGGAAGAATCTTGGGTAATTTTAGAGGATATTTTTCGGGAATGAGAAAAGGGGCAGCCAACCACGTATCAGCGTGCGTGCGTGAGAATCTACCTACGTTTTAGTATCAAAAAAAATGTTATTTTGAAACGTAAATATTGCACTCACAACTACTGTACAAGTATGATTTTTATTCGTGCTTTACTGTTGTTTTATTATCGTTCGGTACAGATAGTACTGGGATCAGAGTACATATTATTTATCAATTTAATATACGTAAAATATTTACAATCATACCAAATGGATTAACACGGTATGTACATAAGGCGGTCTTATCGCTTACTAGCGATCTCTTCCAGACTGCCCAAGGTAAGAGATAAAGAATTATACTCATGATCCAGCAATTTTCAACCGAAAAAGAAGTTTTTCTGTAATTGGTAGTTGTTTCATTTATTTATTTAAATACCTAATTTTACTTTTATATTTGCCCATTTGCATTACATTCAGCTTCCATAACTTATAAAAATTTTATGTTTATTTCTGTCTAATATAACTACTCTTTTTTAGATATAAATAACAAAAACAACTTTTTTATTAAAATTTAGTACCTTGGGAAGATATTATTATCCATGTGTTAATAGAACAATACATAAAGGAAGTTATGTTACGATTTTATACAATGAAAATATGTAAAAAAATATTAGCAGGTGTAATTATTAAATTGATCCCGAACCCAAAACTGTAGTTAATTTTTTTTGTCATTTAGTGTTTAATTCATGTCAATTGGTTCATTAATAAAAAAAATTATGATCATTTAAATAATCACGGCGAACATTTGCTAAGGCATTCATGTACAAGGTGTAATCGTTCAGTGTGCACAGGCGATTTTTTTTTTGTAAGTATTACAGATAACAAAAAACTTTAACTTGATATCGAAAGAAGGTACTTAACCTAATAATGGCCGTAATCATTTTTTTTTAAATAAATCGAGAAATATAAAAAAAAAATATCTTTAAACCCTTACATTAAGTACATATGAAATATGAATATCCCATATACATTTAATATGAAAGATTTTAGCTTTCTTTTTCTTTTTTTGGTTGTCTGCTTTAATTACTTCGCAAATTTGAAGTGGCATTTTCCACACTTTTTCCTGACATTTTCACGCATTTTCCGGATATTTTCCGGGCATTTTCCGGGCAATTCCTCACGCATTTTCCGGGGATTTTCCAGGCATTTTCCACGCCTTTTCCGGACCATTTCACGCATTTTCCGGATATTTTCACGCATTTTCCGAAGATTTTCCAGGCATTTTCCAAGCATTTTCCACGCTTTTTCCGGATATTTTCCAGACATTTCCCAGACATTTGCCGGAGATTTTCCAGGCACTTTCCACGCTTTTCCCGGACATTTTTACGCATTTTCCGGATATTTTCCATATATTTCTCAGGCATTTCCCAGTCATTTTCCAGACATTTCCCTGACATTTTCCGGGAATTTTCCAGGCATTTTCCACGCCTTTTCCGGACATTTTCACGCATTGGTTGGACTAAAGCAAAGGGGGCGCAGGACTTAGAAAATTTTTGATGGAGTTGGTGTCATTATAACACCTATTTATTATTGTTTTATCGTAAAGATTACGCTAATATAAGCATGTTTTATAGGAACAACTTTTCTCTAAAATAAAAAATGGCCGAGATATTCGCCCTCAAAGATTGATGGTTTTCAAGGGAGCTGCACGTAGGCAACTAATCAACAGTTACGTTAGGTTAGGTTTAGGTTAGGTTAGCCGTTAGGTTAGGTTAGGTTAGGTTTCTTAAAAAAAAAACTACACAGTAATAGGAGCCCCGCGAAGCGGGGCTCCGTCGACGCGCAAAATCAATCTTTGAGGGCGAATATCTCGGCCATTTTTGATTTTAGAGAAAAAGTTTTTTCTATAAAACATGCTTATATTAGCGTAATCTTTACGATAAAACAATAATAAATAGGTGTTATAATGACACCAACTCCATCAAAAATTGTCAGTCCTGCGCCCCCTTTGCTTTAGGCGGACCCACGCATTTTTTGAATATTTTCCGGGCATCTCTCAGGCATTTTCCGGGGATTTTCCAGGCATTTTCCACGCTTTTTCCGGATATTTTCCAGACATTTCCCTGGCATTTTCCGGAGATTTTTCAGGCATTTTCCACGCTTTTCCCGAACATTTTCACGCATTTTCCGGATATTTTCTGGGTATTTCCCGGACATTTTCACACATTTTCCGGGGGATTTCCCAGATATTTTACAGGCATTTTCCGGATATCCCCGGAAAATGCCCCAGATTTCCGGAAAGTACGTAAGTTTTTTAGCTTAGATTAGAAATAAATTCTATTAACAATTCTATGAATTGTTTATGGTAGTACGTGTTTACTACATAATTGTATGTAAAGTAGTAACTACTATGCAGTCGCTATTCCACGCGGACGAAGTCGCGGGCACAGCTAGTAAATCATAAAATAGTAAATTACTTAAAAGGTTGAACAAAAACTAATTTGTCTCGTAACCTAAATGTATATTATATAGAATACCCAATGCAATTACCAAATATTTTTATCTCTTTATAAGAAATATTTATTTGTTTGTTAACATGCTATAAGTATTTTGTTATCATTGTTATCAATTAATGGTGTAGGCTATTGTATCATTTAACACAAATACGTTTGCTTTGGAACGATTTAAATTGTTCTAGAATTGAAAGCTGCCATTTTTAAAAAGAAAAAAATATTTTTTTTTTGTTTCAAAGCATTCGTACAGTAGTTAAGTGTTTGACATTTAGTATGTAAGTTTTTTATCGAGTTTATGGTTCCTATACCATAGACAACAAAAATTTAGTAAATTTTCCAAATATTTTAAAAAGTATTTTTTTAACTACGATAGGTTTTCCTATAATAAACTATAACGATAACTGTTACAGTTAAGGAAATATATTTTTTTAATATTTGCGTTACTCTTTGTATTGTTTAATTGGATTGGTATTGAAACTTCTTAACCTTATTGTAATGACTGTAAGACAGTTACTAATACCAATCTAGTTATTTGAACGTTACCTTACGAATATTGTGTATTCTTGTTACATATTTTATGACTTAGCTTGAAGATAATATTTTTTGTATGTTATGAGTTATGACTTTAAGATTTTCTTATACAAGTGTAACGGTCACAAATATAGTACTGAAATATGGGATTTTGTGTTTTATTTCTTTCAAAGTATATTACTCTTACCTCTTTTCAACTCTATGATTGAAATTGGATTGTTAACAAGTCTAGCTGGCTAGCTAGCTACCAAAGAGT
The DNA here is from genome assembly GCF_905220415.1 of Colias croceus. Classification (NCBI taxonomy): domain Eukaryota; kingdom Metazoa; phylum Arthropoda; class Insecta; order Lepidoptera; family Pieridae; genus Colias; species Colias croceus. Next base: position 1,388,719 of record NC_059541.1, on the reverse strand, counting down.
ACTGAGTACCATAGAGAGTTAGATTTGTAAGGAAAAACCTTTAAAAAAAACTTAACTATTTATCCATTTCTCGTATGATCTAAATGTGCCTTGATCCTTATATTTTAAATTGCAATATGTACGCACTGTGGTACGCACTGTACAGTCGTTATACAAAATTTATATTATGTATTCTTTCGTATTAAGAATCTGTTGATAATAAAATTTAGCCCAAGTCAATATATCTCATGAAAACTTGACGTTTAGGTACGAAAAGGAAAAAATTATATTGACGATGTCATCGCCAAAGTTCTTATTTCAAACTAATGTGACTTTGTAATTTTTGAGGCTTGTACCAATTTATCATATTTATCACCAATTTTTCTGTTTCTATGCGATAGGCCTTCCTTATATAGCGAAGGGCGCGTAATTTGATGTATTTTTTTAATCATGGTCGGCAAAGGTGAAGTTAAAAGCAGTCGAATCTTCCACCAATGTTATTTGAAATGTTGCAAGTTGCAAAATCTTACACCGTTAGCTAATGTAATTCCAACTGGTAATGGAAAGGTGCTGGACTTTTGTGTGGATAGGATAAAATATGCGGACTGGCCTCCCATTCTAAACGCACTCAGTTGCGATTTGAGTCTACACTCTGTTGCGATTAAATGTCGCCAGCAAGTTAAAACCGGTATGAGTAAATACATAATAGCATAAGTACGAAGATATACATTTGGACAGCACACACAAATTTTATTTGCTCTATAAAAATTATTGATTGACCCAAGACAGTATGTTATTGAGTTTTGCGAGGTAGTGTCATTGTTTGCTTCTCCCTGAAAAACTTACTGAATTGAAAATTACTTTGCAATTATTTTTTTCATAAGCTCAAGTTCATGAAAATTTTGAAAAAAAAACAGTAATAATTTTTATTACTCATTTCCTACTAAGTAAATTAAATCATACTTTGCAAGTTCTTAAACTACACAGTGAAGTAAAGCGAAGTCTACCAATATAATATTTTACAAATTATCAGCATTTATCAATCGTAATGCCATATAACCATATAACCATAACCTTTCTGTAAACAGTCCTAGAACACATAGACTGCGAAAGATTAGCGAAGACAGTGAACAAGCGAGCAGTGATCCTCACAAACTTCATGCTCAGTAACCTTGTGGAAGCGACCTCACAGTTACTCTCAAATACTACTCTACTAAATTCGCTGATGTTAGAGGGTCTGCCTTTGAAGATACCTTATTTGAACCCTATTTGTGAGGTTTCGTATATTATTATGCTCGTAGATGATTGATTTAATATAAATATTTATTACTACTTTTTTCTCAATGGTTCAGGTTTTTTAAATTTAATTCGCCAACCTTTGTTCTGAGGCTAACGTGACCATAGAACCGAGAGGCCCTGGGTTCGATTCCCGGCGTGGACAAGCAAAAATAAATGTTTCAGCCTCGAAAGACACAGAAGGCTGATCACCTAATTGCTGTCCTTGAAATAAATGTTTTTTCTTTCTAATTGAGATTGACGCGAAAACATCTTAAAATAGACTAGATGCAAAACGTAGGTCTTCTTTAAATATGTGTCATATCATAACGTTGCAGGCGCTTCTAGCGAACAATTCATTGCAACACCTCTATCTGCCTCGATGTCTTATCGGTGACGCGGGTTGTTTGGCTCTGTGTAAAGCAGTACGATGTCTGCCCAATATACTTACGTTGGACCTCAGTGGCTGCGAACTTACACCGCTTGGTGCTGGGTATATTGCCGATTTACTTAAGGTAAAGCATAAGATACATAGGGATAAATCAATTTAAAAATCAAGGCTTAAAAATCTGTTCGAAGAAATAAATTATAAACTTGGCTAAACAAAATAAGAACTCAGATCAATCAGTAATAATTTAGCTAGCACTCAACTGGTAACAGAATTTTTAAAATCGGTCCAGTTGTTTCGGAGCTTATACCACCTGAACCATCAAAATATTTCCTCTCTATATCTAACATTAGTATAGACTGCCCGCGACTTCATTACCTACCTACCCTTTTTATGAGATAGTAGCGTCTTTTTTGCGTCACACTTTAAATTTTTATACAAGGTACATATTACACAGGTTTTTATTCTTAAAAATCTCCAGTTGAATTTCCTTGTATATCCACTAGTACCAAAAGATACACCGCTACAGCGAGAACTGGGTGCACACGTTACGCTACAGATTGCCCGAGCTGGACACAATGGCCGGCTTGCGGAGAATCACGCTGTGTGGCAATACACAGCTCGGGGATGTGGGTGTTGGCAAGCTGTTTGATGTGTTGGCTGATGATTTGTGGATCAAAGGCAAGGATGGTTAAATAAATAAATTAGAAGTAAAAGATAGTGGTTTTGGAGATTGCTAACAAAATAAAATTGTGTTGTCATTATTTTCACCGATCACCCTTATTGTTTGAAACATGCGCGATCTATAGGTATGTTAAGCAACTTGAGCAGCTATCGATAATTAACAAATTCCTTAAATTCACAAGTAGCTTTTGTAATGTTTAAAGAATTAAAAAAAATCGTAATTATCATACCTTGTTCCCGTACACGCATAACTATAAGTTTTTTCGAATTCTAGCATTGGACATACAAAACTGTGGCCTATCAGAGGATTGTGCAGCGGCGGCGCTACAAATGATGCATTCGAATACTACCCTCGTGGTGTTAGACATGAGACATAACTCTATTGCATGTGAATTCCTCTCAAAAATCAGATCAGTGTTAAGAGATAACGAAAGGGGAGCAGCGGGAGCGGTAAATATCTTGTTTATATTATAATCCTTCTAATTTATATAAACGAGAAAATTTGCAAGGATGTATGTTCGTAACTCTGTCACTTGAAAATCCCTGAACGGATTTTGATGATTCATAGCAGTGATGTAACTTATGTACTAGAATAACACAAAGACTATAGAAATACTATTAATTAAATAATCTATTTGTATATTGTTGAAATATTATCACATTTAATTTAATTCTATTCTTGTTTAAAGTATTCTTGGTTGAGTGTAAGTGGAAGTTCAACCGACGCCAGATCGGTGAAATCTATTTCCAAGTGAGTATTATCCTTTATATTGAAATGCCCTTTTATTTATACCTTAAAAATACTTTATTTATATATTAAACATGATTTTTAGAAACGGTACAATAAAAGACCGAGTGGCGTCAAACGTAAGAAATGCACCAGGAAAATATGCGACGAAGACAGGGGTAATGAAAAAGGAAAAGTAAGTATTTCCTTCATAAAGTTATCATATTGATTCAATAACAGACCTTAATAAGGCGCCGTTTATATTTTTTTGCATGCTTTTTTGCAATGCTTAATTCACAGTGTTTCTAATAAATGAAGACACTGTTACCATAATTTGGAATTAATGACCATATACCTAGTCTTCATCATACGTAAAATTTTCTAGAGATTACACGGAGGTTCTAGAAGAGCAGCTACAAGAGGAGATATCGCACCGGCAACAGCTGGAGGAGCTGAACTTGCAGCTGGTGGAACAGATGAAACAGTTGAAACGTCAGCAGATGCAGCTGTGGGCGAACGGCACGGCTTCTTCTGGTAATTTTAACAATTAATGGTATTGGGAAAAATGTAGAAACCAAATGTGGAAATATATAGAAGACAAACAAAATTATTTGGACAAGTATTTAGGAAAAAATGATAGATAACCTGAGTTATAGAGAAGTACTATGGAAGAGCAACTATGAAGTTTCTTGACGGTTCTTCTCGCTTTCCGAATCAGTGGTAAATGTTGAAAATATGTAATGACGTTCCAAAAGTGCTTCTATAAGAAGTCTAATTGAATAAATAAATGTTTCAGTTTGAGTTTATAAGACGGAATTCCTCCAGCAAGATTTCTGGTTAGATCTACTTCTGATAAAGATTTTTTTTCTGTTTAGAGTAAGTGCAATATAACTTCGGTATTAAAGTATCAATAACAATAGTACTTTCACGTCAGGGTCAGAACAATCGTTCCAAGCCAGTTCTCATTCGGGCGACTTTTCAAGCAGTTCAGAATCGACGAGCTCCGTGCCTATCGATCAAAATACGCTCGCCTATATACAGCAAGCGTTCAAGGACATATATGCGTTTATCAAAAATAATCAGTGCCACGGGTGAGAAAACAAATATGTATTTGTAAATCGACAGCATTTTTAGCGTAGGTAATCCTTTGCTTTGAGAAAAACTAGGACGTAGTTAATAAGTAGAACCCAATTGCAACGCTTTCTGCTGCTGTCGTTATCCATTGGTGGAACTACTAAAACACGCAATAGAAATGACAACCGATTTCATAGACATCCATCTAAATGAAATAATGCCTGTAATAATTGGTCAAATTTAAAATATTTTAACATCTGTTTTCGAACTTAAACTAGCATCATACTAAAATATTTTTGATAACAGTCAATGCGAAGAATGGAAAAAGAAGGATACAGAATCATCACAAATGGAAGAGTCAGATAGAGAAGAAGAAGAAATTCGTGTCAATGTGATAGCAAAGAAAGCGCAGAGTACACATATGAAAATGGTCGACAACGTCAACAGGAACAAGATGACCAAATCGGCACATTTGTTGAGCGACGTGCAGTATAGGGATATAGTGGAGATGGTAAGATACTACAGCATCCCAGGTTAAAGGAAAATACTGAAGCTTCTTTTGATCCATTATAGAGAAAAGTTCCTTACATTTTTTATCAGTGTAAAATACAAAGTTTTAAACACGTACATATTGTCATGGGAGACCGTTAAATTTTTCGAATGTTCTTGCATCATGACTGTACACAATCTTTATGTAAAAATTAATGAAATATAATTATTATGTATTATTATAGAAGCCAGAGATGATAGAAAAACAAATGGGAGACACAAAGAACTCGTATACCAATGAACAGAATATCCTTAACGAAATTATCGCAGGACAGAAAGATGTGAAAAAGGTATTGAATAGTCATTTTTATTGGACATCTCATAAAAATTATAACACTCCTTGCATCTTTATATTATTTTCCTACAACAGGTCTATGCATCGTTTAACTAAATGTATTTCATATGAATAGCAATATAATTCAGGCAATAATCTTATCCAAATAACTTCAGCAGTAAAAGCTGCTGAAGTTATCATTAAAACAAACATACATACTGAAAAATATTTTTCCGACTTGAATTTTCTAGAATCTAGCCTAGTGTAATACCTACTTACGTCAATTTCTCAAAAAAGCTGTTATTTTTTGAATCAGCGTGATAGTAAAATTTCAAGGTCGCGTCATAGCAATACCGTCACGTCATGGAGTTAGGCAACGATTTTAGTATAATATAATAAGTAATCTTCAAAGAAGTTTCACTTTTGACACGTGCTCGGCGCACACGCTCTTTATTTGATCTAGTAATATTTATTTTTCGTGATAATTTCCAGACGCTATACGACAAGTCGAGTCCCGCCAGTAGCACGGTGAGCGACTCGTCCGACACACTGGTGTGTTCCCCGCGCCGCGCCATTCACCCGCGCGACGCGTTCGACTCGAGCGACGACGAGTCGTAACTTTTGGATACGGTTTATTTGTTACATGTTTTGCGAAGATTAAAGTTTTGTATTTATTTTGTGTTTTGTCTTTTCCTGAACATCAATTTTGTATAAAAACAATTTTTTCCCAAGAAAACATCTATACTTATATTATAAAACTGAAGAGTTTATTTGTTTGTTCGTTTGAACACGCTAATCTTGGGAACTACTGGTCCGATTTGAAAAATTCTTTCAGTGTTAGATAGCCCATTTATTGAGGAAGGTTATAGGCTATATATCATCACGCTACGACAAACAGTAGTGGAGCCACGGGGTTGAAACCGCGCGGAACAGCTAGTGTATAATAAATAACCCTACCCAATCATCTAATCGCTGGCACATAAAATTCATTAGGATACCTTTGTCTCCTAGTACAAAGTGATGAATAATCTTTTATTCCGGCTTATTTATCATGGTGCATTAGAAACTAGCAATGAAGTTTTAAGAGGGCTTATTCAATTTAACGCAAGTCAAAATCTCCGCGATCTATTACGATAGATCGCGGCTTGCGCTATCCTTTTACTATGAACAGCATAGGTCCACAGGAGAGCGCCGAGCAACATGTCCTCTCTCTGGGAAGGCTCGCTGCCGACTGATTTTAATCGGGTCGCGCGCAGTGTTTTATAGTACTTTAAAAAAAATTGTAGAAAAATAATAGAGGTACCTTAGTTGATTTTTTAAATTTTATCTTATAAGTAATACGTTCTTTTATTGCAATATGTATAAATTATATTCAACTAAGTCAAATATCTTGGTGAAAATAATCATTTTGTCGACTATAATTTCTAAAAAAATTCACATTGTTCGGATTTTAATTTCGTAAGTTAGGAGTCCAAATTAAAAAAATCTTTTAACTAACTATTTTAATAAGGATTTTTGCAGTTAGTTAAAAAAAATGTGTGTTAGATCTGTCAGCAATTTCAGATATTTTTAGCTTCGAAATTGACACTAAAAGTGAAATCAAGTAATCATCGGCTCAGTTATCTTGATGGTATTCACAAATACTGTATTAATTGAAAAAAACTCTTAACTAACTATATAGACAATAAAATTTCCTAAAATTATTAGTAATTCATATGTTTGTAAGATAAGTGGTTGATGGACAATCTGGTTTGAAAAATCACATATTTGAGCCAAACAGCGCACGGACCGCGTACACGGCCTTAAATGAAACAAATATTCTAAATTAACAGTATATTACACACTAAACTATAAAATTAAATACCTATTCAAGTGCTCTTTCCTTCATCGACTTTCTTCTGTTGTAACTTGGCGAGCATCATCTTCTCTTTGGCCTCAATCTTAGCCTGTTTCTCTCGCTTCTTCTGTTCTTTCTCCCGTTTGGCTAACATTTCTTGGAACCTCTCGTCACGAGGGTCGAGCGTGAAACCAAAGTGGCGTCGCACTTCTTCAACTAGCCTTTCTTTCTTTTGCTGTTAACAGAAATTTGAAACAATTTTTTATAAAAATAAATGCAATAAAAATAATTATTTTTCAGACACAGTAGAAACTCGATTTTACAGCTTACATCAGTCAGTATCGACATTCAAAATCGAAAATTTAACAATAATTCTAAAAGTGAATGGTTCATTGGGACGACAATATATCTCATTTTGCAACCTTGTCCGAAGTCCACATTGTTAAAATTGCCATTAAATTATTTTTTTGCTGTATGGTCGTGAAAAAAAATTCCAAAAGTTCTGCAAACTTGGGTAAGTTTTCGATATAATATTTCATATCACATATTAAATTTGCAACCAATCTAAGTGGAATTATTGTGAATTGATTGTTTTGACTGACTGGGGTAGCTTTAAATGTTAGTCTTTTCAAACTTATTGACACTACTGGGCATTAATAAATGAATTTGAATTTGTTAAAATTACATGAACTATTTTAATTAAGGACTATTTCACTTACCTTAGCAGCCTCAACCTCTGCAGCCTTCTTAGCCATTTTATCATTCAATTCCTTCTTCATCTGGTCCAGCTTGGCAAACTTGGCCGCTACATCCTTATCCCTTTGCTCTATCCTTAACTGCTGCTCTCGTTTTCTCTGTGCAGCTGTTTCCATCATTTGTTGTATCGTAAAGGGAAATGCTACGGCTTCATATTCTTGTCTTTCCTGAATGTCTTCTTTGGATGGCCAGCAAATACCTGGAAGAAAAAGTGATTATTTTGTGAATGATTTTTCGTATGGAATCTTAACAATAATTTTACTATTAATTACTATTACCAATTAAGCTAACCTAATATGTAGTACAATCAGATTATATTAAAGTTTTACGTAAACTATACTTACTGGGATTAATGCCACTGACCGCACCATATTTCCCATACAATTTGCGATTATATTTGACGGTAAGATGTGCTAATATTTTAGGTTCTTCATATGGCCGCCTTTTATGCATTACATTTAGATGAGCAGGTGATAGTCGTGATATATTTCTCTTTTTCTCAATCTCTGCTTCTTTTGCGAGTGCATCTTCAGTATCGTCGAACAAAACTTGTTCATTTTGTTCCACCTCTGGAACAGTTGTTGCCGAACGGAAAATGCTTATAAGACTAGATCTTAGCAGTTTTGGTCTTACACACAAATTCATGATTACTCTTGTTTAAAACTTTAAATTTAATTGTTTTAGAAATTTAGAAAATAAACCTTAGAGGTTACGTGTTTTGCTGTGGTGTTTTGTGTCATTGTCAAAATCAAAACAAATTGTCAAATATTTTAAAGATAACATATAAACGTTTGTAGGTATAAGTAGAATATTTATGTACTTAAATAATCTGTACAAATGTCTGTCTTTCTCGGGTGTCAAGTGTCAAATTGTCAACTGTCATTGGCTGTATTTCTTGGTTTCTCATCGACGTCAACTTTATTGGCTTCGTATATTCAGTGAATCATTTCATATAATTCTGAACAATGGATGATTTCGGCGACAATTTCGTACAACCCGAAGTCGACCCAGCCGCAGACTTCTTGGCTCGAGAGCAAAACCAACTGGCAGGACTAGAAGATGAGCTAGAAACCAGTGCTCCGCCCCCTATTGCGTCGAGTATAGCTTCCAACGGTCTTGATGATTTTGTTGGTAATTTAATTTGTACTATACATTAAAATGAAGGAGTAATTAGAAATTTGTAGATGTGAAAGTTGTACATTTACCTACCTACTCACATATTTTTAGTGCCTACCTACAAACTATTTACGAAAAGTTATAAATTTCTTCATGGCTCCACCCAATTCAGGGACTTCAGCCTTTGCCAGTGTTTTAATTTTCTTGCCTTTCATAGACAAAGTAAAATTTTGATTTTGAATACTTAGCATTTTGAATATTTTATAGTAATTGTAGTTCACAATCATCTTTGGTAACAAGTATTTGTCTAGAATTATTAAACAAATTCAATTAACAACATTGCATATTAGAAACCAATAAATAACATTAAATATCCAGAAGTACCAAGTGCAGCAGCATTTGAAGCCAATGGTCTGCTCGATGACGATCCAGCCCCTGCACCAGCTCCAACTGCTCCAGCAGTCTCCGTATTCAGACAAGAAAGGGAAGAACCTGAGAAGATTAAGATATGGAGAGAGGAACAGAAGCAGAGACTGGAAGAGAAAGGTACTGGCATGAAATAATTGTCTTAAAGACTATAAGAAACCTATTACATTTTACTCAAAATCTTTTGAAATGTCATGTTGTTCCATTATTAAAATGCTGTTATGAAGCTCTCTGGGCCATCTTAATGCAGTTTTAATTCCAGTTTGGTAAAGTGATCATACAAGATGACCTACATAGCTCCATTTTTTTAACTATGGAATGAATATTGCTTTAGGACATCATGGTGTATATACAGACAAAATGGTATCCTCTGTAGTACACTAAATTTATGTTATTATGTAATATTGAATTTCTTTTTGTCTTTAGATGCTGAGGAAGAGAGAAAGAAGCAAGAAATGTTGAAGGTAGCTAAAAAGGAATTAGAGGATTGGTACAAAACACATGAGGAGCAAATTGCTAAAACTAAGGCAGCTAACAGGTAAAAATCTTATTATAATACTCTGTAGATAACAAATATTTTTATAGTGCAACTGCTTTGTACATGATTAAAAAAAAATTGAATCTGCTTTTATATCTGTAGAATCTCATTAATTTGAATATATTCCTTTTGTGGCATATACTGCGTGTAAAAAATGGCTTTATGCAGTGTTTATCTGTAAAATTTGGTTATTATTGACCTATTTGCAAGTAGATTGAAGCATTTTAAATTATATTGTGCATTTTGTATGTATTATAAAGTTGTATATTTTCTTTTCTATGCACTCAGGGAGTCTGCTAAGTAAGTACACTAGAGTGGTATTCACTAACTTGTGTGGGTGGAGGATTTTTTTATATATACATATATTTAAGACTTTATTTATGTATGTCCACGGGTATAACAGGGTTATGATATTGTCGAATTCATGTTATTTTTAGTTTCAATGAAAATTTGTATAAAAAGCATCATTGGGGTATTTGATAATGTATTTAAATATATATTTCCTAAAATAAAAAGTATTTTATTAACAATGTCATTATTTAAATAATAAAATAAATCCAAATTCCATTAAGTTAATGAATTCAGTTAACATTAAATTAAATACAATTAAGATAAGTCACATAAAATTAATTTCAATGATTTTATTTTTCTCTTTGCTTTATATGTAATTCAAATCTTAAATGTATCAAAAATTGTTTTGTTAGCAAAACACAAGTCCTTTCAATCTCATTTTAAAACATTCTTGGGCATTATTGGTGGAACATTTTCTCTCCTTTATAAAAAAATTCACAAATGTTCATCATATTTGGGTATACATTACGAGTGTATCTATTAATTACTAGAAACGCAGAGAAAGCTCTAGCCCGTGGATCTGAGAGTACCGTTGAAGAGGGTAACGAGTGGGCTCGCGTGGCGGAACTCTGCGACTTTGGGCCGAGGCGCGGCCGCGATGTGGCTCGTCTCAGATCCATTGTACTCCAGTTGAAGCAGTCGGGAGTCAGCCCTAAGTACCCCCCGCGGGCAACTAAAGTGTAAGTAAATCATATAGGTATGGTAAAATAAAAATGTGTGGGAGTTTTCACAGCTTATGGATATGTTCTGTGTAGCTTAACTGTCAGTTTATTTATTTATTTATTTATTTATTTAGCCTTTTTGACTGGGTGAGAATGGTTTTTCTACTATTTTTTGGCTATAATGTTTTCATCACTAAAGTATATCTCTCAACTCAGTGTGCCTTCTGGCAAAGGCCTCCTCCAGTAATTTCCATTGCTTCCGGTCTTTGGCGACTCTCCTCCATTTGGGTCCTGCGGTAAGTTTAAGCTCATCTTCCCAGCGCATATGTTGTCGTCCTCGACTTCTCTTGCCATCCCTTGGATACCAGTTGGTGACAATTTGGCTCCATTTTTCTTGTCTAGATCTCAACATATGGCCGGTCCATCTCCATTTTTGGAGGTCTATTCTTTCCAGGATATCGGTAAGTTTTGTTTTCGCTCTTAATTGCAGGTTACTTATTCGATCTTGCCTTTTGGTTCTTGTCAAGCTCCGTTCCATGCTTCTCTGGCACTTTGCTAATTTATCTCGATGGTATTTCGTAAGGGACCATGTTTCGCAGCCGTAGGTGATGCATGGAAGGATACAGGTGTTGAAGACTTTCCGTTTTATTGCCATGCTGTGATCTTTTGATTTTACAATTTCTTTTAGAGACCAAAATCTTTTCCATCCATTGGCAATCCTCTTATTTAGTTCTCTGGTTGTTTGGTCTCTAGTGGAGATTATCTGACCCAAGTAGCAATAATCATCGACATATTCTATTTGTTGATCTTCGATTATGATGGGATCCATTACTGAGTTGGTCATCAGTTTCGTTTTTGTAATGTTCATCTTTAAACCCACTTTCGAGCTCTCTTTATTTAGAGATTTGATCATCTTCCCTAGTGTCTTTGGATTTTCTTCCAGTAGAACAAGATCATCCGCAAATCTTAAATGGTTTAGTTTTCTTCCAGCTACGTTGAGGCCCAGATGCTCCCAGTCCAGATTACGAAAGACGTTCTCCAAGACTGCTGAGAACAACTTAGGCGACATTGGGTCACCCTGTCTTACTCCTCTCTTGATCCTGAATTCTTTACCCAAGGCTTCCAATTGTATTCTTGCTTTGCTGTTTGTATATATATTCTTAATAATGTTAATATACGTAGCAGGTATACCTTGCCTTCCTAAGCTCTCCCATATTGCTTTATGACTAATGCAATCAAATGCCTTAGCATAGTCTATAAAAGCTATATACAATGTCTTGTTGAACTCGTTATACTTTTCGATTATCTGTTTTAGTGTGTGAATGTGGTCTATTGTAGAAAAGTTTCTTCTGAATCCTGCTTGCTCTATTGGTTGGCTTTCATCTAATTTTTCGCATATCCTGCCCAAAATGACCTTTGCAAATATTTTGTACACATTCGACATTAAGCTTATTGGCCGGTAATTACTGATGTCATCCTTTGCGCCTTTCTTATGTAGTAGGATTATATCGCGGGTCTCAAACCATAGGGGCGTATATGCAAAAATGCGATTTTTCGTTTTTAATGCCATTGGATTCTACTTTAAGCAATACATAACCTCAATTTTTCTTATAATTTAATACTGATTACTTTTTGTATAAGATGCAAAATATTATTTGCCGTAAGCTAGACAGTCTACAATTATTGTTAGGCCATATAGCCGTATAATAGACGTAAGAGCAATATTATTGCTTTTAGAAATTAAAGACTTTTTAACGGATTTTAAACGCGATTTATTCATTCTATTATTTTCCCGACGTTTCGAACACTTTACAGCGAGCGTGGTCACGGGGAGACTGAGTCTCCCCGTGACCACGCTCGTGTATAATACTCGCGTAAAATCAAACCCTAGAAAATAATATTATTGCTTATTGAGGCAGTTTTGACGTGCCATATAGACGTATGCACATACGACTGTTTGTTTTATTTTAACCTGAAATCATTGTGTCGAGCTATATAGACGTATGCACATACGACCATCAATGTCAACATGATCCTTGGGATATTTAGTCATCACTGCGGACGTATGCACATACGTCTACATATTTTAGTATTGCTGTCTCCAGATTTCGTCACTAGGAGGACGTCACAGAGCAAGTTGGTGGACGTATCGTCATGTCAACAACACGGAAACACGATCACTCTGCAGTGAGATGCCAAAGCGAGTAGATGTAATTCTAATGCGTGGAATAACTTTAGTGAATTTACTATATATATATTCTAATATATATAAATCTCGTGTCACAATGTTTGTCTTCAATGGACTCCTAAACCACTTAACCGATTATAATAAAATTCGCACACCATGTGCAGTTCGATCCAACTTGAGAGACAGGATAGTTAAATTTCAAATCGTTTTAGAGAAAGCGGGCGAAGCCGCGGGTGGTAAGCTAGTTATTTTATAAAGAACATTGCATGGAGAATAATAAGGTTAAGATTTTCACAAGCCGAGGATAGACCAATGTTGGTGTCATAAGTTTGAGCAGTTACCCGAAGAAGAACAGAAAGAAAAACAGGATGAGTATAATGAAGAACATGTTAATAGGAAAGAATATGCCAAAGAAGAAAAGAAGAAGACAAATTAAAGGCAATGGTTGACTCTACTCTTCTTTTCTGTAGGATGTGTACCTTTGATTTCGAAGCAGTATTATACTGTTCCTAATGGACATTTTGGGTAAACCTATCTTTTATAAAAGGAAATTGGGCTTTATGAATTTCACAATACATAATGCAGTGAGCAAACTGGGCTACTGTTACTTTTGGCCAGAGTACGAGAGAAATAGAGGGGCGAATGAAGTCTCAACATGTTTGTATACTTATATCACCAAGCTTACCAATGTGGAACACCTGATTCTTTATTCTGATTGCTGCCCAGGACAAAATCGAAATTCAGTGGTGGCTTCAATGCTAAGATATGTAATGATGTCTCCAGCAAATCATGTAAAAATTAGGTTATCAATTTGGCCGGTATATTTTTTAAATGTACACCGATTACTCCGAGGTTTCTGGATCGATCTATATGATTCTTTTTTTGTTTGATGTGTAATGGTGTCGAATTGGTCTCATAAAAAAATTATTCGGATAGGCCTAGCAGTTTTTATTTTATGAGCATTTTTGTCTGATCTCGATGAGTTAATTGAAATCTAGCAAGTAACTTTGATACACTTCCCGGTAACCGATTAAGCTGAAATTTTGTATACGTATGTAAATTGGATAACGATGAAACATTATCATGACATAGAGCTGATTTGATGATGGAATCGAAAGGTGGCCATAGGAACTCGGTAATATATTGACTCGACTTTATCGAGTTTGGGCTCGTTTGATTCGTGTTGATAAATACACTATAAAGTATTAAAAATAACTACGTTAAAAACAAGCGACTTCAATAACGGAAAAGTAAAAAATAAAAATAAAAGATCTGATATTATTAATTACTACATAATATTATTTAGATGTGCTATTTATTCAATAGCTTTGAAGTCGGTGCCAAGCACTAAGCACTTAATATCAAACCTATTTAGTAAATAGCACATCTAAATAATATGTAATAATTAATAACATCAAATCTTTTATTTATTTTTTACTCTTCCGTGTGTTTCCGTTACATATTGAAGTCGGTTGTTTTTAACGTAGTTATAAATGTTTGTGACTTTAGTCATATAAAGTAGGTAAGTAACTATGTTCAGATTTATAAATAAATTTAATTTTTTATATGCTTATTTTTATTTTCACACAGAAAATATTGTGTAATTACGTCCATTTGTTTTATTTGTCTAGATTGTAGAATAAAACTGGTTTATACCTCTACTTTGAATTCAAACGCCTCTCAATATAAATGCCAAGCCAAACAGGCGTAAGATTTTTAAAAACCGCGTAAATAACGTTAATTTCGATGGGTTCTCATTCCTAAATTACAATATTTTGAGTCACCGACTAGGTAAAAATAAATATAAGTATAAATATTAATAATTTAAGGAGAAGGGTTTTACGTCCATAAATTCCATACATTTATGGGGGAAATTTGACGGAGTTTTGCCGTCTATTCGTCATGGCAAATAGACGTATCAGCTAAAAACTAGTGTTACAGAGGGAATATCTTAAAACCAAGCATTCCATATTAACTGCAGTGTAAATATGTAGCTACATGCAAAAACACAACAAGGTGGCTCAATCACAAAAAAAGTTATTAAGTTTTTTGTCTCTCCTGAAAAGTAGGGGTTTTGTGGATACGCCCCTATGGTTTGAGACCCGCGATATGTGAAGTTTCCCATTGTGTTGGTACATACCCAGATTTCAGGATTTGATTGAACATCTTGGTAAGTATTGGTACTAGTTCGTCAATAGTGCCCCTTAACATCTCGTTCCTTATTTTGTCTGGTCCCGGAGCTTTCTCCATTTTTAAACTTTTTATTGCCTTTTCCACTTCGCTCTTCAAAATATCGGGTTCGCTCTCTGGTATGCTTTCTGTTAAAAGAGCAATAATGTTTGGAAATATATTATTATGAAAAGAGTGCCAAATACTATCAGAACATAATCCTTAGTGTGCTTATGTCATGTTTCTGACTTGATTTTAACAATTAATTTAAAAAAATACACAAAAACTTTAGTAAACTGTATGAAGTACATTTAAACTTAACTGGCCTTAGATTAGACAAATCTAAATGTATTGAAATCTTACTTTAATTGCAGTTTTAAAATGTAGTTCATTGATCTTCTATACTATAAAAATGAATCACAAAATGTGTTAAGCGCATAACTCGAGAACGGCTGAACCGATTTCGTTAATTCTTTTTATGTAATATTCCTTGAAGTACCAGGATGGTTCTTATGGAGAGAAAACGTAAACATGTACCACGGGCGAAGCCGGGGCGGACCGCTAGTGTTACTATAAATATGTATTAACAATTAATTGTCTTCTAAGGGTTACCAGCTGATCGAGTCAAAGGTCAAAAGAAAATAAACTACTAAAATGTAATAAGCATGTTTTAATAACAATGTTTTCTCTTGTTACAGAGCTTGAAGATTTTTATAAATAAGAAAATGTTGTTAGCCTAAATATTTGTCTTTAATCAGTCTCTGAATAAATCACATTGAATTACAACAAAAGTAATAGAAAAACATGTGATGTTTATAGAATAATTATTGTATTGCTTAACAGACTGTTATTTATTAAATTTATTTTTTATTGTTCAATATGGCTAATGTTATTGGAGTATCTTTTTTATTTGGTCAATAATTATAAATAAATATCATTCCAGAGTTAGTTTTGTTTTATTTCATCTTCTTTCAATAAAATGGGGTATTAAAGAAATTATCTTAAATAGAAAGAAATAAGCATAATTTAATACAATTTCCTTTTTAACTCATCCATGAAAGATCCATTGTATAAAAACTAAATAACATTGTATCCTCTAAACAAACAACCCAAACAATATCATTTTGCACCTAACTTTTCTTATCTAGAACATTCATTTTGAAATATTATGAGATGTGCATCATAACTTTAAATCTCTAGCAATATCAATATGTTTCCTCTTATACACCCTTTCAACTAACTGCAACAATAAATACATTAAACTTATGACTAGAAGGAATGGCCACACACCACACGAGAGATAGCTTTTCAACTGTAATCCCAAGGGTTTGTTCTTATTGAGCAATATTTTATTATACACTATTTCAGTCCTTCTCGTTATATCCATCCAATTATACATCTTCCTTACATTTCTATTACATTCAAACGGACAGACAATGTTTCCATTTTTCAAATCGTTCATAGCCAATTCTATACTTTCAACTATATTTGTAACATTTGGTTCAGATAAATATATCATATTGTCTGGTAATACTTCTGGTATGCCTCCAACTTTTGTGGAAACAACTTTAAGCCCACAAGAGGCAGCTTCAACAATTGCCATACAGTATGCTTCTGTTAAAGATGTATTTAGGAATATATCACCTTTCACTAATACATCCCTTACTTCAGAATGTTTTAAGCTTCCCAATAGTGTTACACAATGTTGAAAACCTTTTCTTTCTCTGACTTCTTGTAACAACCACATTTTTGGCCCATCTCCTCCTATTATGAACCTTAAATTTGGATATCTAGGGCACATATCAGCTATCACAGCTGCCATCAAATCCACACCCTTTCTATACACTAATCTAGACACAATTATGATAGTTATAACATTAGGATCTCTTTGACCTGGATCAGGGGTAAATGTGTAAGCATCTACAGCATTTGGTATGACTGATACTTTATGAGCTTGCACTTTAGCCCTTAATACTGTGTTTTCTTTACCTGTGTGAGACACACAGATGCAGTGATCACATTCACACAAACACATTTGGAGATACTTATTTGTAAGAACTGCTGACATGTCTGCAAAGCCAAAAAGGCTGTGGTCTGTGAATACTGTTTTCAATCCCATTAATTTTCCTATTATAGATACTTCATGTGCTAGTACACTGAAAGCTGAATGTCCATGCACAATTTGAATTCGCTCTCGTATTAGAATATATCGTACTAACGCAATGTTACAAATCATAGTAGGTAGTGCACATTGGCTGTAAAAAACTCTTATGGGCAAGTAATATACTTTAAGACCTCCTGTTAAATATCGAATTCCAACTCTATCTTCATAGCAATGTGTGATTACAATTACTTTATGTCCTCGTTTTATTAAACATTGCGATAAATTATATATATGCTCTTCAACTCCGCCGGTATTCGGATAAAAAAAATCTGACGCCATGCATATTATATGCCTATTGGTTTTGATAACTGGCTCCTGTAATTAAAAAGCTTTTTATCTAATTTACATATTCATATATCATTATTTATTCGCTTGAAACATTTCAATTTCTACTTACTGTTTGAGTGTTCATGTTTTTGAGAGAAAAATGCCAACATCTGTACTGTACGTATACAGCAACCACAACAGCAACCAAACGAGCTTAGATATTTTTTTAATAGAGAAGACAATTTAATACTGCACTAAGGAATCATTTTAAAATTTAATTTTAAATAAATCAATTAATACAGTTGAATTATTCATTGTTGATTTCCAATATATATTACTATACTCTATGATTGTTGATACCTAATTTTTTAATGTCAATTGTCAAATGTGTCACAGGTCACGTCTTGTCGAGACCTGGATTGCGTTCATAAACTTCTTATGCTTTTGATGATCATTTGCCGAGTTAATAAACCTAACATTACGTTTATCTTGTTTAAATTACATTTATGATAACAATCACATCTAAATAGTTTAAAAGAACCTTTTCAAATGCTCTTAATGCTGTTGTACATTGTTCTCATTTTAGTACATGACATTCAAAGACCACGGTTTTTGAACCTTAACTGTTCCTGTCATATGTCAATGTCAATAGGTACTCAATAACATTGATAACACATCACCGTGTTTTGAAATTTGAATTTTGCTTATTTAATTTCCTCAGAGGTTATATTATGCTAAGAAATCTGTAAATAAATTTAATATCATTAGTATATGCATATTTCTATATAATGGACAAAGACAAACAAATCAGTAAAAAATGTAAACGGTTTTCAGCGAGGTTAAAAACTTCTAAGGGAGTTTTATGCATAGATAAACCATGTTCGGTAGGTGACTGCTTATTGTACTTATTTTATTATATTGTATGATATTTTATACGAAATAGCTTTCATAACATCAATGAAATTAATTTGAATAAAATGTTCAAACCTCCTAATTAGAAGTTAGCGAACAAAAAAGTTTATAAACAATTTTCTGTAGCATTTTTCAAATAACAATGTTTATTCTAATTTATTTTAGAAAATTGTTCTATGCAATGTAGGACAAGCTACAGGCTTTAGTAAAGAAGAAATTCATGGAATGGTGGAACTGTTACCAGATGTCAATCTTTTGAAATATATAGCGGAAAAAGGAGAATCACATTCCTATGTTGTTTTCGATAATACGAAGAGTGCAGAGTTATTTTACAACACATTCAATGGTACAGCAAAAGCGAAAAATAATGACACATTGATTTATATGAATTATGTTGAAGATGGTAAGTCATTTACTTTAATTTAAATGGTGTGAGTTCAGATTAAATCTTACACTTTTATTATGATGTTAAATTAATATTTTTCAGTACCAAATGATGAAATAATCTGTACAGCAGACAATCCTAAAGGCCTACAAGTACTACCTGACTTCATATCAGCTGAAGAAGAACAACACTTTTTACAAATATTTGATTGGATAGACAATTCTAATTTAAAGAACCGTCAAGTGAAACATTATGGCTACGAATTTAGATATGGAAGCAATGATGTAGATTTAACTGCTCCATTGTCAGAAAAAATACCACCAGAGTGTGATGTACTATGGAAAAGGCTACGGGAACAAGGTTTTGACATTGAAGTACCTGACCAGTTAACAGTTAATAAATATAGTCCTGGACAAGGTAAGGATGGAAAATTATATTTCAATATATCAATGTTTCAATTTATAAGCAATAGTCTGATATGCTTCGTTATTTTACATTCAGTTTTATGGCAATCAAATTTCTCATCATATTATGTACTTCAATTTAATGTAACTCATGTGTGTAGATTATAATTTGTTTTAACAAATAACCACATTATTATACAAACATACTCAAGGGCGGATCCAGCTTAAGTGCCAGGGGGGGGTCACATAGTCGTGGTCAATTTTCAAAAGCTATATTTTGTTAATTTAATTGATACGTAGATTTGAAAAAAAAATGGTCAAGTGCGAGTCGAATTCGCGAACCAAGAGTTCCGTACAAACATTGTTATATGTTTTAATGTTAAATTTATGCTTTTTTGCAATTTTTCCTTTATCTGTGCTATAAGACGTTAGTTTCTATTAATAAAGATTAAATATCAAGATTCTGTGTTCACGGGAAGTACCCTGTAGGTTTTGATTCCTGGCAACACTTGCGAATGTTGATAAGCATGAAATGTATGTTTTAGCAATTTTTCCTCCATCTGTGCTGACATTGCTTTTAACCAAATTTCAGAACTCTGTGTTCACGGGAAGTAGTACAATAACTATAGATTTTGATTCCCTTGCGATAATGTCGTGCCATAATTTACAGCATAAACGGCTGTATCTTTTAAGTTTGATTTTTTCACAGCTTTAAAGAAACGTAAATATTTTTTGCAATTATTCCTGTATCTGTACTATAAGATTTTGATTTGTACCGCATTTCAAGATTCTGAGTTTACGGAAAGTACCCTGTAGGTTTTGAGTTTTGATTCCCTTAAGAATGTCGAAATTTGTGAAATGTTTCGGCATTTACGGCTGTGTCTTCTGATTCGTTGACATAGAAATTTGATTTTATTATAGCTTAAAGGTAGACTTGAGTTTTTGGTATGAATATCAATTTATTACATGTAAGCGTTCATGAGTAACAGGGTTATAAGTTTAAAATTTTTAAAAATATTGTTTTATATTATAATCTAAGGAAAAATTCATGCTTTTCGCAATTAGTAAACAAAGTCGCTGTCTCTGTCCCTATGTATGATTAAATCTTTAAAACTACGCAACGAATTTCGATGCAGTTTTTTTTAAAGATGATAAAGAGGATTTTATGAGTGATTCAAGAGGAATAGTATATAATTTATAAGGTTTTAGACAAAGCGGGCGAAGCCGCGGGTGGTAAGCTAGTCTGCGTTATAAGACGTTTGATTGTACCAAATTTCATGACTCTGTGTACTCGGGAACTACCCTGTAGGTTTCTTTCAATCCCTTTACTCATGACCGTCTACATGTATTTAATTGATATTCACATCAGAACTCAGGTCTATAATAACTTAAATCTGTTATTTTATTCAAATTCTATGTCACCGCAATCTGAAGAAAAAGCAATTAAGTAGAGCCCCATATTCTGTAATTCGCAACTACTTGAAAGGGAATCAAAACCTACAAGGTACTTCCCGTGAACACAGTCTTGAAATTTGGTTAAAAGCAACGACTTATAGCACAGAATACAGATAAAGAAAAAAATCCTTTAAACAAAATTGTAAGATACAACATAATGAAAAAATATGTTTGCTCGGAGTCCTCGGTGCGCGAGTCCGACTCGCACTTGGCCGATTTTTTGTTTTAATTTGACTGTATTTTCTATTGTTTATTTAAAAAAAATGCTATTTTATGTCTTATCCACGAACTGGGATATTTCGATATTTGAGGTTTTGTGTGAAAAGTGTAGCAGCAAAGGTTGTAGAAAAAAAATTAATAACATAGGTAAGTTACAAGTTACATAGGTAACTTACAACTTTACCATTACACTTTATTCCGCAGTTATAGTTTTTTTTTCAAAAATCGAAAAACCTGTTTTTTGTCCTTAAATTACGACCATAGGTCGACACTCGACCCTAATAAACTTTTTCTCAAATTTTTGTTATATTCTCATCCGTTATTGATTGTAATTGATTTCATTGTTTTAAATTACTTTTATGTCTCAAAAGTCAATTAAAACATCATGTTGAACAGTATTAATTTGTTAATTTAAAAAAGTTAATATTAAATTAGTGGTCCACATAGGTCGTGGACCTATCCCAGGGGGGGGTCATGACCCCATGACCCCCCCCCTGGATCCGCGCTTGATTACATACTGTATTTGCTGAGTTCTTCCCAGCAACTTGTATCTGTGTTTCTTTGCACTTACAGTAAGTGTAATTATATGCTAAACAAACAAATAAAAAAAAAAATATTTTCCAGGCATTCCATCCCATGTTGACCGTCACAGTCCATTCGGAGACACAATCCTGTCTCTATCTCTAGGATCATCTGTTTTGATGGATTGGAAACACCATAGTGGCAAATATGTTCCAATCATAGTTCTATCTCGCTCCATAATGGTTATGCAAGATGAAGCTAGGTATGATATTTCTGCATGTTATTTGATTGATTTGAACATGCAATGTAGTATAGTTTTTAATTTTCATCATTGTTGGTGGATATAATGAATTAAAGAACCTTGTAAGTTCATGAATAGCAGATTCTCTCTCTATTAATTTAGTTCTCATGTCTTTTCTCTTGTATCTTTACAAATGTCAATGTATCTGTACAAATTATCTTGTAAATTCAAATATTTAGTTTTGTAGCATTCAAATGTATGGGTGGCCAAGTGGTCAGCCATTGACACTTTACGGCAATAAGAGGTGGGTTCGAATCTAGTCTCAAGGTCACATTTCTTCCATACTTTCAAAGTTTAATAATGTGCATGTCACCAAAAGAATTAAACAATATTTTACACTGTTAAGTACAATATAACATTATCGGTTTCAGATACGACTGGCAACACGGCATTCAGCCGCGTACATGGGACCCCATTATAGAAATGAGAAAAGATCCAGAAACATCCAACAATATTAAAGTTATAACCAGTGACACAAGACCCCGTGGTACTAGAATATCGCTAACCTTCAGGAAGACGAGGCAGGGGCCTTGCGAGTGTGGTTATAAAGTGCTTTGTGATAGAGGGAGTAAAGAGATTGATGATGAAGTGGCTTCGCATCTTGAGGAGCTGCATGTACATCAGGTTTGTAGTTTTATTGTATGATGGTTTGGCAATATGTGTCTAATATCGCAGGAGTATCAAATATGTTTTTGTTTGGTTAGTTTGTAAAAACTTAGTACAATATAACAGATTTCAGTAAAATGTGGAGGTCGTAATTTTTACTCAAATTTGAAAAAGAATTATAAGAATTCAATAAACATTACATGGTTGAAGAAATATTATTCAATTTTATAATTCCATCCTTACATGTAACTGAATAATTTATTCTAGTGCCAATAATATTGTCCAGGTGTACGAACAAATAGCAGGCCACTTCAGCACAACGCGGCACAAGCCCTGGCCGAAAGTGCAGGAGTTTATGATGAACACTACACCTGGATCCATCGTTTTGGATCTTGGAGCTGGAAACGGCAAGAATATACTCAATAGGAATGATATTATACAGGTATTTAAAAATACTGAGAAAATATCTACATATGATATTTCTTTAAAATTTTTATTCCATTTTATGCATTTATAGTTACTGAACTATTGATCAGTAATGAACGTTTTCATTTTATTTCTTAATTTTGAATCGAAAATCCTTCTATCTCTGGAAATGATTTTCTCTCTTTTTGGACAGACATAATAGCATAGAAAGGACAGGACAGGCCAGCAAAAACAGTGTTGCCATTGTTTATGGTTGCTTAGCCAGACCACATGCTCCTTTGCTTGCTCTACTGTAAAATATAAAAAAACGACGTGTGGCACTCGGGGACTGCCGCGGCAAAGCTATTGCATGCTATGCCTTCAAGCCACACGTCCGCCCGTTGGAGTGGGGAGCGTGAGGTTTTTTCGTTACGAAATTTCTCGATTCGGTCCCCGCGCTCAAGGCCTGCGATAGAAGCTATGCAATAGCCTAAAAAATCTATGTGACCTTTGATCAGATTTGAAAAAAAAAAACATAATTTTGACAGATAGCGTGCGAGCGCAGCGCTGGGCTGCTAGCTGAGTGCGCGGCGCACACCGCGTCAGTGTGCGGCGCGCAGTGCGTGCGGCTGGACGTGCTGTACGCGCCGCTCGTCGATGCGTGTGCGGACGTAGCGCTGTGCATCGCTGTGGTACACCACTTTTGTAGCGAGGTATGTATAGTTTTAGGGCTATTTAAATATTTTTGGGTAGGATTATGCTGCAACTGCTAAACCTAAAATTGTATGAATGGTCAAAATGTTTTGTTGTGTTTGGACAGCCGTACACTGCTTCAAGCAGTTGAGATTGGCAGCTTGAAGCCGCGATCACGCGGTGAACTATAGACATTCATTCACTGGCGTACATGGACTGCTCGAGCAGTCGCGACCAGTTCAAGCCGTCAACTGTGCGGTGTGTAGCGACAACTCGAGCAGTCAACGATCGACCGCTCGAGCAGTCTGTCGTCGCTCAGCCGTTAACTGCTCGAGCAGTCCGTGTGCGACCGGGATAAGAATGTTTGTTGTTTGTAAAATAAATTTTATAATTCTAATAAAAAATTACTATATTGGCTAAGTTTCATAAATACAAACTTATTAAGTCAGATAATCCATAGTGATATAACCTAAAGAATATAGCAATTGGAAAATTAAAGGTGTTTATTATGTACAGCTTCATTGAATATTTTGTATATCATTTGACCAACGTTACTATAAAATATGTTATTGAAGTTATACTTCTTTTGGCGCGATGGAAAAAAATGATGAAAGTGAATTTTTACGATGCGCATGCACACCGACACCTAAATTTAACAGCATGAAGTTAGTTCTAGTTAGTGTACACACACTCTTTTTTTAATTTTTTTAGTTTTAGTTTTTATATGTTATTTAGCTTAATGATTGACTAAATACAGAAGTAAACATAATTTTTTTTTTCCAGGCTAGAAGGAAACAAGCAATTAGTACGATCGCCCGCCTCTTGCGGCCCGGCGGCAGAGCTCTCATCACAGTCTGGGCAAAAGACCAAAAGAAATCCAACTACATCGTCCCAACTAAAGAAAACTCCGACACAAACGTCGTCACAACTGTCGGTGGTCTCAATCTACCCGTACACGAAAACCGAACCCAGTTCCAGCACAACGATTTACTCGTTCCGTGGAAATTGAGACAGGTGAACAATAAAAAACTGTCAAATGAAGCGAATACGACGTTTTTGCGGTATTACCACGTGTTTGAAAAGGGAGAATTGGATAAGTTATGTGATCTACCCGATTTGGTAATAGAGGACAGTTTCTATGAAGAAGGGAATTGGTGTGTCATTTGTAAAAAACTGTAATTATGTATTATTTTGTATAATGTTTATTAAATATATTTTATTTTTACCATACGCTCTCGTCTTTTATTGACAAAATCCTTCTAGTTTGCGTAAGAGTAAAATGAAACGCCAAATAAATTTAACTTTGTTTTTTATGTAAAAGCATCTACAAAATAAACCATTTTAAAAACATTATCGATACAAGATCAAAGTGTAACAACAACTATTTTATCTAGTAACATGATTATATAAAGCTGATTGCGAAACATAACTTTCTATAGAGTATTGCAACATTAAAAAAATACAATTGTTTTAACGTTAACTTAATACATCAAAATAAAGAACTACAAACACGTAATTACAAAATATTAATTTTAGTAACGAACGAGACAACTTCCATCTCAGTAAAAATATTATTTTTAAGTAACAAAACATCGATTACACAGGTCAAAATAACGTGTTTACATAAAATGTAACAAAATAAAAAAACAATCATCGATTCCGATTCCTAAACCTATAAAATTACGGTTTCATCAAAGCCAGTTGCAATAGTGGAATAACAGAAATAGTCGATAAATCCGCTAAAACGGCGTCAACATTTTGTAAAGTGTTCACTTGAAAAATATTCTCTTTTCTAAAGCTCAGTATTGCCAGCGCTAATAATGGTAGTATTTCTAAACAATCGTAGCCCAAAATGGCGTCCCAAAGCAGCAAAAGCTGATCCGGCGGTAAATGGCCGCTGAACGCACGCATTATCCATTTGAAAACCACTCTTATTCTGTAAAAAACAAGTTCTATTAAATAATAGATGTCAATAAAATAAAAATTCTTTTTTTTTATTATAGAAATAGAAAGCGTTTTAATTTTGTTTTAATTATTAATTTTGTACTTACGGGTTTACATTTATATTCCTAAAATGAATCCATAGCAGAGGTTCATTGGCTTCCAACAATCTTTCGTACAATAAGCATAGCGATACAATACCCTAGAAATTAAAATAGGTATGTAGGTATATTGTATAAGTTTTGTGAAACGGAAAAAAGAGACGTTCTACTTTTTAACAGTTTGAAATCTTTACCTGTGGATGAGTAGAAATATAATGAAGTTTATGCCAATAACGTATGTAAAACGCTCGAAATATGAAGTATAATTGCATGGGGTCATCATACAAATAACAAAACGGTGTTGCTGAAATTAAAGTTCGAATAATTATTATTTATTACCATCGAAACGCTTTGGATGTAAAATTTAAAACTTCGTAATAAGAATAATAATTGGGAGCACGAATGAATTTAGGCACATTTTCATTGTTGAACGGTTTCAAATGTGTATGTAGAATTGTAGAGGTACAAGAAGTTTCACATCTAATCATATTTAGTGACGACGCGGTATCGTAACTTTTTAAATCCTTGTCCGACATAATTATTATAATACGTGTGGTGTGGTGTAAACATGGCAACATTCTAGAAAAATTTGTAGTTTCATATTTCTGTGTGTAAATGATAATTAATCTATAGGTAGGTACTAAAAGCTTACCATACATTGTAAAGCCATGAAATGGTATGATACCACTCGGCGGAAACACCGTGACACTGTCCGCAGAGGTCTGTTTCCCCTTTATAGTGACATTAAGGGGATTCCCGATACATCCCTTTAGATACTGCATTACCTCACAATCTCGAGAGAAACATAGCATTACCTGAAATTGTAGCGTTTCATGGAAATGAACACTTTGAACTTGCCACTATTTTTCAAATTTTGTTATAGAACTTGAAACTTAACGATATTTTTAAAGCAATATTTTTAACAGACTTCAAAAAAGGAGGAAGTTCTCAATTCGGCCGGTATATTTTTTGCATTTTCATTTTCATTGAATAGCTATAGGTAGTAAAGATACATTCTCGAGCTCTCGAGAAAAGCACAATAAATTAAAATGAAACCCATCAACTCTACAGTATATATAAATGTAGTATTATCAGTCGTACTTCGTAGTGATGTCTGCGTGATAAAAGATAAAAGGGTAAAAAATGCACCATGTTTTAGTTTAATTATTGCTAATTTTATTAAATTAATTAAAACATTTGAGTATAAGTAATACTATGAAATGAAATTTTTTACCTGATATAACAAATCTTCGAAAACAAAATATTGATCATCATTCGAGGCAGTAAGTTGTACGTCTTTGAAAATCAACTTATCGATCATCAAATCGACTTCTAATACGCTCTTTTTCAATCGGTTGAAATATGACACTTGCTAAAATGTAAGTAAAATTAGGAAGTTATTGGGTTTTGGGACCGGAATGAACTTTGTATGATTATTCAAAGTGAAATTCACTGAAATCTCACGATTGCTATGTTAGAATTCTCATAAATACCCGACGTCTAACACATTTATTTTCTCGTAGTTGTCGTAGAAAATTTGAATATATTTCATAAGCTAGCTTCCGCCCACGACTTTGTACGTGCATCCCCGTTTTTCCCCGTTTCCGCAAGAATTTCGGGAAATCCTTTCTTAGGTGACGCCTATGTTATGACATCTACCTGCATGCCAAATTTCAGCCCGATACGTCCAGTGGTTTGGGCTGTGCGTTGATAGATCACTATATCAGTCACCTTTGAGTTTTATATATTATATAGACTTACCTGAGACGAAATCTCAGCACCTAAAACCTGTGTCCACAACTTAGCTCGAAGGCACTGAGGGCTTCCCTTCTTTAAGTACTCCTGGATAACTGGAGCATATCCCAATGCTGCTACTCTTTCACCCAGACCAATCCTTTCTGCCTCCAATGTTGAAAAACCGGGCACTGAACTGGGCATATTTGCATTTACGCCCAATAATGGTTCTCCGTTCGACCATTCTATGTATATTTTACGCTAGAAATTAGCTAGGGATTTTTAGTGACGAAATATTTATAAAATTATGGCTTTATTGAAAAAAAAAAACCGCTATGAATTAAGAAGCTCTATCGATATTTTGGGAACGTTCGGAGATTATTGAGCAGGAATTAAAATTGATTCAATTAATTTATTTTATGCAGAATTGCAGACTTAAGTATGCCCGATGAACTTAGCTTATTATTTTTACTGTTTACTGTTTACTGTTTACTCTGAATAAAATTGTACTTACCAATTGATCTAAATTTTTAACTTGAAGAGGTAGATGAGCAAATTCCCATTTGGGTTCGTCTCTGTAAGGTTTACAATATTTTCATTAAAAAAATATATGGGTAGATCTAGATTTAATAGGAAAACTACCTTATTATCCTATTTTAATACTTACTCTTTCGTGTACGGAATGTAACCAGATAACGTAAGTAAAACTTCTAAAAAATCTTTGGGCGCATATACAGGTCTGTATTTTGATAAATCTGGAAAACATATTTGATAAGAAAATGATATTTTCTTCGCGATCACATAAATTGAAAATAGAAAGATTAAACTATAAAATTATGACTATATTATTCCATGTCAGAAAGACTGGTTAATATTATACACCAAATAGACTGGCAGTCGGCAGAGCATAGTCCTGAGGCACCTTACCTATAACAAATTCTAAAATTTACATCGCACTTAAACCCAGCTAGAACCTAGGAGTTCCCTTAACATTCACCTACAATTCGATAAAGTTAAAATTACCTAAGTTATAAGTACTAAGCTCGTTCCACTTCTCAGTTAGCTCTTCCTGTTCGCTCTGCGGCCGTACTTTAGCTAACGATGTCTCTAAATCCGAACACATGGAGTTTAAAGACTTGTGGATCCGTTTTTCCCATTGAGCACTGGCTTTGGTTAGGGACGTCAATGGATCTAGTTTCTAGAATAAATTGCAAATATACTGGCCTGGCCATAATACATTTTTCTAATGCGGGTTTCGATGAAAGAATTTAAAAAAAAGTTTATTTTTCAAAGCAAGTAGTTAACTATAGGTTTTAAGAAAGATAGTATAAGAATTATTTTTACATGACTTGTAAATACTGAAGAATTTACTACGAAGATATAGGTAGAGCAACATATAGAGTTTATTTGAATTGCGTTTGCCAGTTACCACATAAGGTAGGCTGAAGAAAGTCCTACTGAATTTCGTTTAAATTAAAAATTTACATCATGAATCAATTAAAAGGTGTATAAGGAATGCTACTGTAGGTAATAGAAAAAGAATTCAATCTATGAAAGAACTAACGTTTTGTTTATTTTGTGTCCGAACCCAATGAAACACAGTGTTCCTTAGTTTTGTATCCAAGCCTTTTTCTTTCATTGCTTGTTGTAGTGTCTGCTTAAAATCTTCCTTTTTCACATTTGGTAATGATACTAATTTCTACGAATAAAAGCATTATAATTAATTAATAGTATATTTTTTTTATAATAATGATCATAATGGCTATTGTAAAACTTACTTGAACATCACTATAAAATGATTTATAAATTGAAAGATTTTTTAATTCTTCCGCCAATTTCATAGCTGTGTGGTGGATAGCATCTTCTTTGATATTATCCATTATTCCTTTTAACTAAAATTAAAGAGCTGTTACAAATAAAATATAAAGCTTGGACTTTATTTATTTTTTTGAATAAAAGTATTTTCTGTCATTGTATCGCTATGGTAACGATAATTGTTTCAGGTGTTTCAGTTGGTTACGAATTTTATTAATGAATAGCGATCAGGAACCATCGTTTACTATTCAAGTCTTATTTTTTGCCTGTGTTTTTTGCGCATTAAAATAGAAATTTTTAAATTTGGGATTGCAATTCAGCGAACTTTTTCATTAAATGCCCATTGTTCTTGTCGTGTCCTGTAATTTTTTTTCTCAATTGCTTGCAGCTGCTGTCAAATGTCAAATAGTCTCAGCTGATCTTGCAGCTGGATATGTCGTCAACGTCAAAAAAGATACGTCATTGTTTTCGTTCGTAGTGACAGAACTTGGATCAAAATATTTTTGTTTGTGAAATATTGCAGTGAAGAATTTTTTGGCTAAAAAATAATCATGGGAAAAATATTTCTGGACCACATCGGTGGGGCTCGTTTATTTCTCTGCGCAGCTTGTGATGTGGTTTTAACGAATCGTTCAGAACTTATAAGCACTAGATTCACTGGGGCTACAGGTACGTCCTTTGTTACGTAGATGAAAGTCGTAATTGAGGAAATTTACTTAACGTTGTTAAAATAATATACTACTATCATTGTATTGTATATCTAATAAATTAGATATGCTTAAAAATTTAATAACATTGCAGACGATATCTGTTTCGAATTATAAAATAAATACGATATACCTACATGTCAATAGAGCTTTAATTAATGAATTGCAAGTTTTTGAGTGTACTTATACGATTATTGGGTTGGCTTTAGTTAACTGCCGCACGTATTTGTTGGAAATATTTATATTGTTAGTTAGCTAGGTAATGTAAGATTGTAATTCCAAAATATTATCGTTAGGAAACTTGTAGTTTTTTAGTTATTAATAATTTTTAAAGTTAATAATTTTTTGTGCGAAAAAAGCGCATTTATCCGTTTTGTTGTGCAAAAAAAGCGGACCAAGACGTTCCATTTCACTGTAAGTACTGTGACTTTACGCAGCGGCCGGCGAGTGCCGAAGCCCGAAAGCGACTTTAGGGCGATTCCCACTCAAACAAAAAAAAATCTACGTAAGTAGGTTAAAAAACTATTAAACTTTTATTTTTAATATCCAAATAGGTAGCGAGGAGCGAAGCGACGAGCGTGTTAGGTTAACCCCTGAACTGCCGTACGAGCCGAGCGAGCGAAGCGAGCGTGCCGCGGCAGCGGCCGGCGAGTGCCAGAAGCGACTTTAGGGCGATTCCCACTCAAACAAAAAATTAATCTACGTAGGTTAAAAAACTATTAAACTTTTATTTTTAACATCCAAATAGGTAGCGAGGAGCGAAGCGACGAGCGTGTTAGGTTAACTCTTGAACTGCCGCCAGAAGCGACTTTAGGGCGATTCCCACTCAAATAAAAAAACTACGTAGGTTTACACAACTTGTTTGTATTTTATTTATGTATCGTAAATTTTTTGTTATTATCGTCTAATGCTTAGTTAAAATGATTTTACACCAATTCCATACATTTTGAGGTTAGAATAGGAAAATTGATTTTTCTCCAAAACTATTGGTTTCCTAACTTTCCCCTTTTGGGGGGAGGGTCCCCCCCTCCTCCTCCACCCTCCCCTCCCACAAAAAACCTATAATACGTGCGGCAGTTAACTAAAGAAACCCCCGATTATTGACTGAAATCCACAACAATCGACGTCAAATTTATATAATTATTTATTTGCACAGGTCGTGCTTTCCTCTTTCACAAAGTGGTGAACCTAGTTTACTCTGAGGTGCAAGATCGCGTGATGCTCACTGGGAGACACATGGTACGCGATGTGTCCTGCAAGAACTGCTGCACTAAACTTGGATGGGTGTATGAGTTTGCTACTGAAGAAAATCAGAGGTACCCTTTATTATCTACTAGCTGCGCTTCGCGGTTTCACCCGCGTGGCTCCACTGATGTTAATCTTCTTAATGATATATAGCCTATAGCCTTCCTCAATAAATGGGCTATCTAATACCAATAGAATTTTTCAAATCGGACAAGTAGCCAGCTTTATAATATTAGTATAGATTATAATTAAAATTAGGTCATACTTATAAGCATAATAATGATGTTGTGTTTCAATTACAGATACAAAGAAGGTAGAGTCATTTTGGAGAGGGCTCTAGTGAATGAAGCAGAAGGCTTTGAAGAGATTCAAGTCAACAATGATGATTAAAGACAAATAATTGTTATAAAAATAGTATAAATTTATAAATAAGGTGTAGTTTGTAAGAGATGATTTGTACCTAATTATAGAAGTCACTCAAGATAATTAATTATTAGTACCAAATTTGGTTCAGTTGTTTTGAATAAACAAAATGCCTTAAAAATCATAATTATCCATAGAGTTAGTAATTGTTAATATATCAGCCACATACTCACACATTAATAATCAATCAGTTTACAAATGTTAAAGCAATCAAAGATAATTGTTTTCATTGTTTTAGTTTATGCAGAACCTGTGTATAAGATGATGTTTTTATTAGGTACAAATCATCTCACATGGCATTTAAAGTTAAAACTCAGAAAGGCAAATATACAGACAAATGTCATTTAATAATATTTTATAGTGTTCAGTAGTTGTTATTTAACATTGTGTGTAATGTAAAAATATTTCATTGTTCAGTGTGCGTTACCCAGGCAAAATGTTTTGCTTTAGAGAGATGAGACTTAAACAAATAATTAGTGTATCATGAGGAGCAATTTGTTTACTAATAGCAAAATTTGTTTGAATTGTAGTTTTTAAGTTATTTAAGAAAAACAAATTTTGCTGGAGTAACGTTTGAAACGTTACCCAGGCAAAATCGTCTTTCAAAAATTAGTTTCAGCACGGAACCAAATACATGAATAGATAGCTTTTGTTGAGTAGTAAATGTTTATAAATAGCAAAATTTGTGTGTGGTATAGTTCTTTAGTTATTTAAGATTTTGCTGCGGTAACGTTTTGGGATTTCCCAGATCTCGAAAACGGCTCAACGCAGAAGTTTGAAAAAAATACCAATAAAAGACCTTAATTTGTTTTTTGTTTAATCATTAGTTTTTGATTTGGTTGACGTAAACCAATGTAATTAAATGGTTTCAAAAATCAGAAGAAGCGGGTTTACATGTAAACCAATACACTTATAACCAAATAAACAGCTGTAAAAAATACCCGTGGTTCGACGCTTGTTTACAGCAGACATTTTAGATTTCATACTTTACACGTTAAGAAGATAAAAACAAATTTGATTTATTTTAGACTGGTCGTACTTTAGCGATCGAATACGCAGTTCCCATAACATTAAGAAACATGGCATACTTTAAACAAATTAAAATGATTCATGAAAATTCTTTCCTGTTAATTTCAGCCTTGAATTACGGCTCTAATGAAAGTTATCTCAAAAACAAGAATATGTCAGCAATTCTCTAATAAGCCGACCAAATTGAAAAGGTCACGTAAAAGCGACTGCACCGTACGTACGGGTAATCTTCGCAAATTAGCAGCTTGGTAACCGATGTTTTGTACAGTTAAGCAGAAAAACGTTATTCGTGAAGCCGATTTTTTAATATTTTTTAAGTGCAGTACCATATTACACAATTTTTACTAGTTAATAAAAGTGTAATATCATAATTCATAGTGTATAATTTATAGTGTGATTTAAAACAATACAAACATATATACATGTAGCTATATTTTTAGTACTTAATTTGTTGTTTCTGTTAAACCAAATGTTTTATTTTGATACCACAACGCAAAGCCACGCTAAAAACGTTTTAACGTTCTTGATGCTAGTCAGAGCAGCGCGCATCGCTGTGTGCAATGCAACGCAACAGCTATATGCCTTGTCTTACTTACTCTTTAGCTGTGAGTAGTTGAGTACGCTCTATCTATGGGTACGCTAGCTCCGACCGAACCAATGAAACAATCAGTCGTGAACCAAGTGTTTTGGAGAGAAGTGCTAGTTATGTGACAACCCTACGCTATATGTAATGTGAAGCGCTGACGGTGTGCTTTCGTTCGTGAGAACGTTTTATTCCTTTAAATTATAATATTAGAATAAAAACATATTGTGAAGCATCGTGCTCATAATAACACGTATAATGTAATTTTACTTTTTAATTAAAATCATTTAAGAAATATGATTTTTTTTATTAATTCACTGGAAAGTGAATTTAACTGGCGCAGTCGGTAGGATACTCGGGTCGCCCGCGGGAAGATATCCGAAATGAATATCGGTTCCGAGGCCCCGCGCGGCCGACCGGTTTTTTTAAAAACCCAAGCGAGTATCCAGAACATCAGCAGTATCCAGCCATCGATACAGAAACCATGTCAATGTGAGTTGCACAGAATTATTTTATTGTGTTGCTTTCCTATATTATATTCCTATATTAATTTTAGAATAAACCTTCACGATTTTCCATCCTAGGAAATCCCGGGGTACCGAGGCTGTTAATACCCAACAGTCCTCGAGAAATAGTTTAGTTGATAGTATTAGAAGTATTGATAGTTTTAATATGTCGTTTGACACGGAAGAAATTTTTAAATGCTTAAGGGTGGTCCCAGATTTTGATGGTAACCCCCATGTATTAACAAAATTCATTAAAATATGCGACCAATTAGTTATTATAACCGTACATTATTACTATATAGAATTAGGATTCAACATTTAAACGAAAAATTGGATAAGGTATCGTCCTTGTTAGAAGCTTTGTAAAACGTAGATTGATAAATAGTTTAGGTTCTATACAGAATTAGCGCAACTCCTAGATTCCTTAGACGTTAATATTAATGATTTACTTTTAGTAGTAAGAAATATAGAGGATAGTTTAGCTTTTATGCGTACATCGCGAGCGCACCATGTTATGTTAGGGATAGATATATTAAGTATTATATTAGTTACTTTACGTTCCTTTTACGATTCAGAACAAATTATTATTAATGTAGATCTCCGCGAATAATTCGCACTGGATCATACTTTAGTAAAAATAGGATAGTAATTATATTAAGATTCCCCATTATAACTCCTCACACTTTAATCGTACAAATCATATTATCACCATACCTCCCTATCCCTATATATCTAGCAACCAATAAAGATATTTATGTGCACATAGAGGCTGAATGCCCGAAGTTCAATCGAAGAGCAATCGGTTTCTATGTGAAGAGACCCTAAACCATCATACAAGAAGTTCACCCGACTGTATTGACTGCACAAACCTCATCATCACGCAAGAGATATCCTGCGATTGTGAATCCACCTGCCTAACATTAACTAAGCCAGCAATGGAGAAATTGGACGACAGTCACTACACCATTATTTTCCATCTCACAAAAGTTGAATTATCCTGCAATCATAAGGAATACCTTCATCTCCAAGGCAGTTTTATAGCAACGTTGCCGACAAACGGTTCTCTACGTACTGACGACCTCACTATTGTAAACTTCAATGTTCCTGTGCTATCGTCGCTACAAATCAAAGAAAATGAATATTCAGAAAACACAGAAAACATCAGCCCCAGAAGTTGATCCTGCCGCAACATTTTCACTCAATGTCCTAAAATAGTTGCGGATCTGCGGGGGGAGGAGTTATGTGACAACCCTACGATGACCCTACGCTATATGTAATGTGAAGCGCTGACGGTGTGCTTTCGTTCGTGAGAACGTTTTATTCCTTTAAATTATAATATTAGAATAAAAACATATTGTGAAGCATCGTGCTCATAATAACACGTATAATGTAATTTTACTTTTTAATTAAAATCATTTAAGAAATATGATTTTTTTTATTAATTCACTGGAAAGTGAATTTAACTTGCTTGTGGTTTATGTGTGTGTGTACGACGACGTCTTTGAACGATGTGAGTATTAAATGTTTTTATTTTACAGTACAGTTGTGTTTCAGTATGAAGTAAAAATAATTAAAAATCATTAAAAAATAAACGATTTATTTTCAAAATTAAAATAAATTAAAATATTCAAGTTAGACCATAGGAAACGTTATATTCCAATTAGACCTTTTACCCTTTTCTATTAACACATTACACACACAACGCCGACTCAATTCCAACTCAAGTCACACTGTGGTATTGAAATATGAGCTTTATGTCGTGTTACTTATAGTGGATATTTCAACATTAAGTTAAAAGAAGGTTACGACGCTTTGACAATGATTGGTTCACGGGTTATCCACCTGTGGCAGTCACATGTAATGTTAAAATATTCACTCTAAGTAACACGTAACAAAACTCAAAAATGTTGATGCTAAGGCAAAGCAATACATATAATTTGTATGAGACTGATTTTTTAAATAAAAATAATGAATCTTAACCATTTTATTATTTTAACTAACCTGACCAGAAAACTTTTGTATTCAACTGTACTAACAAAACATCTATATTATCCTGTTCATTTCAGATGGTTGCGCTTATGTATGGTGCGGTCGCTTTTATGTGACCTTTTCAATTTGGTCGGCTCATTAGAGAATTGCTGACATAATCTTGTTTTTGAGATAACTTTCATTAGAGCCGTAATTCAAAGCTGCAATTAACAGGAAGGAATTTTCAGGAATCATTTTAATTTGTTTAAAGTATGCCATGTTTCTTAATTTTATGGGAACTGCGTATTTGATCGCTAAAGTACGACCAGTCTAAAATAAATCAAATTTGTTTTTATCTTCTTAATGTGTAAAGTATGAAATCTAATATTTCTGATGTAAACAAGCGTCGAACCACGGGTATTTTTTACAGCTGTTTATTTGGTTATAAGTGTATTGGTTTACATGTAAACCCGCTTCTTCTGATTTTTGAAACCATTTAATTACATTGGTTTACGTCAACCAAATCAAAAACTAATGATTAAACAAATTTAAACAAATTGAGGTCTTTTATTGGTATTTTTTTCAAACTTCTGCGTTGAGCCGTTTTCGAGATCTGGGAAATCCCAAAACGTTACCGCAGCAAAATCTTAAATAACTAAAGAACTATACCACACACAAATTTTGCTATTTATAAACATTTACTACTCAACAAAAGCTATCTATTCATGTATTTGGTTCCGTGCTGAAACTAATTTTTGAAAGACGATTTTGCCTGGGTAACGTTTCAAACGTTACTGCAGCAAAATTTGTTTTTCTTAAATAACTTAAAAACTACAATTCAAACAAATTTTGCTATTAGTAAACAAATTGCTCCTCATGATACACTAATTATTTGTTTAAGTCTCATCTCTCTAAAGCAAAACATTTTGCCTGGGTAACGCACACCATTGTTCAAGATTTAATAAAACAATTCATAGTAATTCAATATCAGTCAACTTTTAATAAAATATGAGGGTATTGTTTTTTCTCATTGTATTCAACAATTTCCAATATTAACATTTTAAATTAAGTTTTAACATTTAACAAAAACATAATATTCAACTGTCTACCTTTTGTGTTGCAAGGGATTTTTAATTATAAAATTTTTAGGGTTAATTTTATTAAAATATTTAATTTTGTTCTATTTCTATGATCTCTAAGCAATAAATTATTGTATAAATGTTTTTTATTTTAATTTTAACCTGAATATTTTTATGAGATATGATTGAAATAAAACAATTCAGTTAATACAATATCACATTTTATTCATTATTACATTATATAACACAACATATATCTTTTGCGGATAACAAAATTTGTTTTTCTATTAATTTTTATGTAAAATTCTTAAGCTCAGCTGCAATATTGGAATACATTATAAATAAAAATGCCAACAACGTAAAATAACTGTCTTCTAAATAGTGAATGTTTAGGAGATCTCAAAATATCAAATTAAATTTTTTGTGTGTACTTTGCACTTTAATTTCATTAAAGATTAAATAAACCACGTCCCAATATAAAATAAAGGAAACATGTTTTTATTTATAACACCAATTAAATTCATTGAATATGAAACAATCACTATTCAAAAGACATATAATATGCATGATACCAACTACAAATAGAAATAAAAAATATTCCTAAAAATATTGCGCACCTCCACCCATGATATAGGGTGTTACTTCACATAAAAGCACCTCATTTATTACATATAATATAGATAAGAAATAATAAAATATTAATAATATATAGCAAATCATCAGCTGATAGAATAAACAATATTATCAAAGGGATAAGAATTCATTTGTGAGTTAACCAAAACATAAAATTTAAATAAATTAATATATGTATATATATTCGTAATTTTGAGGTATTTTTGCCAGACACACATATTTTGCCTCACCCAAAAAATGCTACAGATACTAATTGTTAAAAAAATATTTTTCGCACCTATATAAGCTTTATCTTAACTAATTTATATTATGTTCATTTGTAAGATGGGATGAGGCAATTTTCCACATCATTATTTACTTCCAAAACACACTGATTATGATTTCATAATCCTACAAAATTTGCCATTTAAAATCTTTAAACTGAAAGGAAATATACTCTGTCCAATTCAAGAACCAATTCGAGATCACTTTGAAGCCAATCTCCAGACTTCATTTTGTATTACGTTAAAGCAATAATTTGAAACAATGTCAGGTCTCCATTCCTATGTTAATAATATGTATTTTTTTCCATATAGTCAATCACCAACAATTAGTTATCTTATTTTCCCATACTATACTAAATATTTCTTCTACCGCATAAATTATGAAAAAAATGCACATTTTAATATGCATTCAACTCTTATTTATACTCTCAGACGAAAATAAAATATTTCGAAATGGGCTACTTTTATATAAAGCTATATCAACTACTCAGTGCCTCTTGTTACTTACGAAAAAGCCCATTGAATAGTATTTTATAACTTTCGTTTTAAATTTTAACAAATAATTGTTGACATATAGACACGTTAAACATAAACGTCTCTAACTTATATATTATAACATTGATAAATAAATGATACATCCACCTTTTTATTGCATACTAATTAAGTAAATCTAAAACAATGTATCACTAGAAAAGATTCAAAAGTAAAGTCTAGTCATTTGTTATATTAGCGCCTTGGACCTTTATGTTCTAAGATCTTATAATATTTTCTATTTATAAAGCTTTTAATAGCGGATTTCCTTACATCACCTACTCTAGGCATCTGTCGGCATCAAATGCGCGGCGAGTCGGGCGCCGGCTCGGGGGCTACCATGCCCACTCGTTGCTTTTCAGTTTCGATAAACTCTAACAAGGCCATATATATAAATTTGTACTGAGCTTCGTTTTGTACCATGCCTGAACGCTGGTCTCTCACCATCTGCACGGTACGGTGAACGTCTATTTCACAGTCGAACCCTTCTTTCCTAATTTGGTCCAAAATCATGTCGATGACGATGAAAGTTCCAGTGCGACCGATACCGGCAGAACAGTGCACGCACACAACGGCCTGCTCGGGAGGCTCCTCTCCCGTCATTATCTGCTGCAATCTAAAGTTCACATCCAGCAATATGTTCAGGACGCGACCGGGCTCCGAGGGCACCCCGTGATCTGGCCAAGCAGTGAAATGAAAATGATAAATTGTTCGCTTAACATCCGGTTCGTCTTTTTTGGTGACTACGAATCGTCGGAGCGTATAATCCTGGGTGGAGGATTCGGATTCGTTATAAATAGTGTACTTTTTAATGACCTCTGTTTTATTAAGCTCAGGCCAATATCGTTCACATTTCACTTTTCCACGCTCAATTTCTTTCGTTGTCATAATTATGATGCGTACATCTTCTTGCCATATCATGGACCAAAACTGATAAATCGTAGTCGAGAGACAGCCTTGGGTGGCAATGTACAATTTACTGTAGACATTCTCTGGATCGCCATTTACAATGTTTCTCTGAACCTTCTTTGGACCTAATGCGTTTATAATATTTTGGGTTGAACGGAGAATAGCCGGTTCCATTTTCGTAATTTTATAAGTTCCATTTATTTTTCCAGTCTCGCTAGGAGTTTCTTCAGTTATTATGACAGGTGTATGAACAGGTGAAGATTTGTCTTTATTTTTTGATGATCCGTGATGTGAATTCTCATAGGTACCGTTGGTATCGTGCGAGTCTGCTGAAGTGTCGATAAAATCGGATCGTATATAATTAGCGTTGATGTAATCTGCACCTGGCGGTGCATCTGGAGGAATATCTTTTAAAATAACTCTAGTGTGATCAAATGGAATTATATTTTTGTATCTATTTTTTCTAATATTCTCAGGTTTCGAGCCCTCCATTCTATCGAATAACTGCAGGTTTTCCATCATTTGTAAGGTTTCAAATTCTTCCCAAAAGCCTTGTTTATAAGCCATACTTTCTATTGGACCCTCGTTTTCTTTCTGTAACTGTTTCACGCGCGTGTGGAAGTGTTGAACTTGTATGCGAGTGGCATTGAACGGTTGAATGAGTCTCAGCACGTCGCCTGTGGTTTCAACCAAAGGGTAGTTGCGGTAGTGTTCGATAAGGCTAACAAGATCGTCAAATTGTTGTCCTCCGCCCACGTCATATTTATTGTCGGATCGTCGAATGATGACGTGCGTAACCCGGTCTC
The DNA here is from genome assembly GCF_905220415.1 of Colias croceus. Lineage (NCBI taxonomy): Eukaryota > Metazoa > Arthropoda > Insecta > Lepidoptera > Pieridae > Colias > Colias croceus. The sequence continues at coordinate 1,349,120 of NC_059541.1, read as the reverse complement.
TTGTACGCACTGAGAGCACGAAATCACCTGGTTGCCTTTGCGATTCCCTCACTAAAAATGAGCCACTTCTACCGTTTTCTAACATCATTCTCTCTGCCTCCTTGGCGGTAAGCTGTCCGTGATACCATCTCTCGGTTGTGGGATCTGCGCAGTTCAGTGGCGTTTTTAACCGTATTATACTTCCGTTCTTTTCTCGCAATTGGCCCTGATTATCCATATAGTATTGAACAAGCTCTGATAAAGTGGCAAACTTTTCTCCACCATATAGATCAAGAAACTCGCCATTATTTTGTATTTTTATATGAGTTACCTCGGTGCCCCTTCTTACGGATAATGTGAAGTCACCTTTATTGCTTGTGCTTGGTCTAGCAAGAAAATAGCCGTCCCGACCGCGATCTAAGAGTAGTTTTTCTGCATCCACGCCATTCAAAGAAGGATGGAACCATCTCCGTGTTATCATCTTATATTAAAAAGAGAAGCGTCAATTCGATACTTACTTATAATAGTTATCAGAGGATTAGTCTTTGTATTTTATTCTTATATCTCGATGCACCCTTAGCACTCATCTGAAATTAAAATAATATAGTAATTAACCAAATGATAATATACAAAATTAACTCCACATTATTCTTTATTTGTAAATATATTCAATTTTTATACCTTTTTGGCTTGATCAATGTCATTCTGTATTAACAACTGATATTCTACTGAGAAGATACAAACTGAATAATTCAATATGTTTAACGCAAATTGTACACTGAATCTAATCAGTGGAAGCATAGACGATTAACACAGAAATGGAAATCAAGTGTACTAGGTAGAAGATCAATATCACAAGAACATTATAGGCCATAGTTATGCTATGTAACATCTTCCAAATGTTATGATCTTGAAGCAGTTGAGACCGACGGCTTTAAGCCGCGACCGCACGGTGAACTAAAGACATTTATTCACTGCCGTACATGGGCTGCTCGAGCCGTCGCGACCGCTTCAAGCCGCCAACGGCGCGGTTTGTATAGACAGCTCGAGCTGTCAACAACCGACTGATCAAGTAGCAAAGATCTCTAGGTTTCTGTATGCTAACAGAAACCTATTGCTATTATAATTATTATAATAATATAAGGTGAAGATCAGATTAATATTCAAATAGATTTACACTTTTAATCAAAGTTTAAATCTCTGCAACCTTTTAGGTTAACATTACAATAATTTAAATTATAATATTTTACTAATATCTATCGCTTCACATAGATAAAAAAGTTGGAAGTATTAAAATTAAAATAAATAAATAAAGTAAATTATAATATAACTGCTTCTTTTGAATTTGGAAAAAGTGTTTGTCCTAGCAGGGCACTTAACACTGGTCTCCTGTAAAGAAAAATCTATTCACTACAAGACAATTCACATGTCTTTGTTGGTAAGTATACTAACAATGGCCCTAATTCTGTGGTTTTTACCATATTTTGAGTATAATAAAGAAATAATTTTGAGTATATTATACACCTTCAATTAATTATTAAAGGTCAATTAGGTAATAAACTCACAATTAATTAACAATAGAAAACCAATTATGACATAAGTAAATCATTACAAACACATTAGTGTTTTTTACTTTTGTCATAGACACACAAGACCAAAATAATATTTGTTTGAAAAGGTTTTAGCACATACATGTGCTTAAAAATGCATTATAAATAATTTATATAGGTAGGTTCTAAAGTAATATACTTAGTTTCATTATAACATTTAATTTAAATATGAATGCACCCTAAAAGGTAAATACGCCGAGTTTATTGATAAGCCCACAAATAAAGATTTTTCCTTTTATATATTAATTAACTATAATTATTGTAAATGCTCCTTTTTTAATTTATTGGTTTCATAATAAAGTTATATTGTAAAAATGGCAGTTTGAACAATACTCAAAACATTGTACTCAACTGCAAATGTACACACTCGAACATACTACAATGTAAATTTTATGTATACATATATATTTAGAGGAACATGTACACAAAGGTATTGGCAAATACGATTACGGTAATATAGTACAAAGAATTATAGATCATTATTGTAATGTATTTTAACCCTTACCTCATAGAAGGCACCCATGCAGTGTCCAACACACTGTATTCCTTAAAATAGTAGTAAAACGTATCGGAGTGTTGTTGCTATGCTGACTTTAGACTTTTTGTAAACCTTTTTTTCAAGGGCGTATTCACGCGATGTCCAGAATAACATAAGAAATTAAAGTGAGGCGTGTAGTAAATTTTAAATACAGTAGTTCATTATGATAGTTAAATAAAAAAGCTGAAACTAAATAGTATTTTACAAGGAAAGCCAAAAATTAATTTCATTCCCAGTCCCCAGATAGGCTGCGGAAATGTCACGCAACTTTCGTTTTTATGTACTGTCACATTTCAGCTGTCATTACGTGACAGCTAACGAATTGAATTGAATTCGTTCAACTTAAAATAAAACGCGTTCGCAAACAATAAAAGAAAAAGTATTATTGAAATTCCAAATAACTGTATAATTTATTCATACGTGGTAAATTTTATTTTTAAATTTATGTATATAGTTAAGTAGAATCTCAAAATTTATAGAGAATATTCTGAATACAAGATTTAAAAAAAAATCGTGATATGAAAAACGTTCTTGTGTACTATAAACTAAAACTAGGTACATACTAACTACATACCTACCACAAGTACGTAGCGGTAGCAATTATAACAAAAAACATTATTGTAATCTCTTCTTCCCATACCTAATTAATTACACCATGATCTAAAACATTTGGAATACAAAATGGGAAAATCTTGAATAATAATTTGTGTAGCGGAATAATTAATTTTCAATATTCCATTTAACCTTTACATAAAAAAGTTTTGCCGCTTCTACTGCTATATGGATTGAGAATCTAAGTATATATGTCTAATAAGCAGACAAATATATAAGACAATACTTTATAAAAGTAGTTTATTGCCAAAAGATACCTAAAGCACTACGATTGGTCTTCGTTAGAACCAGAAGGCGATTTTGGAGATTTTCCAAAATAACTAGATATAACTTTTCTAACTGCAAAACGTTTATTTTGCGATGAGCTTTCGCCATGTGGATTTGGTGATTTTTGCCAATGTTCAGCAAAACTTTGACGTCTGAATACTTTGCCTAGTGACTGCCATTTTTGTTCTGGAGCGACATCTTTATCTTCAAAGTTTTCATTACTGCCAGAAGGTCTATCTCCCTGTATCATAATAAAACGATTTCACGTCAAAAATTTCCACAAATTCTACGGTATCTTTCTCAAAAGAACGAGTAATGCAAAAGGGAAATGTACTTACGTCGTTTGATTTAGTGGACCGTAGTTGATTACGAAAGAAATTGGTTATAGATTTCTTCCACTTTCTCGGATTTTTAAATGAATTTAACTCCAAGCTACCTGTGCCTTCAGCAACAATTTTTTTACTTTTCTTACAATCTTTTTCTTCTTCCTCTTTGGATATAATTTCGTTTTGTATAGCTCCTTCAGGACAGAGCATTTCTAGTTAATATTTTTAAAATTTCTTTTCACATAAAATAATCAAAACTACAGAAATAGTTATGGTGTTGTGTCATTTGTTATTTCTATTGTCAAAAAAATAATAATGTGAAATTGAATTCCTTTTTCAATTTAATATAGTAAAAAGTTTTTTTAAGCATAAATTTTACTATTATTTTATGAATCTAGAAATGGTTTATTTTTTATTTATGTGAAATTAAAGAGAAAATTTTACTTTTAAACATATAGTATATTTGATTTAAATGAATATAATATTTTTAAAATATTTCGATATTTCGATGAATTGTGTAGAACTGCCCTACTTTTCGCGCGTTTAGGATGTCAATACAACTTTTTTTTATAATGCTGTAAATCTCTGTAAATGAAACAAAAGTTTACGCGGGTAAAACAAAAATTTAATTGATCTAAGTAGGTAATTCGGTAAAATTTTGATAATCAATTGATAATATTTATAATTGTGTAACTATTTATAATGTGTGTATAAATAAACGTTTTTCCATTTTCATAATAAGCTGGCGCCTAAGAGAATACAAGGAGACTGGAGAATACAAATACTAGGTACGTGCTGACTGAAGTGCTGGCGCCATAAAAAGGGACGAATTAATTGAAACAAAAATGACGACAACTGCGGTGCCCACCTCCCAGGTATAATTATGATGCAAAAAATATCCTTTTAGTTATTTATAAATAATTTTTGTAGTTATTACATTTGTGATAATTTTAGGCAGTTGCTGAATGGGTTCGAGTTTTTCCAAAGCAAGTGACAGAGAATTACACAAGTTCTGTTACATTTATGAAACAACTGACAGTCATTGCTGTTAGCACCATAACGTTTGTGAAAAATGTTCTCCCCCATGATTGTTATATGATAGAAACTTTTGGAGGAATTAAATTAAGAATTTTGAAGAAAAAATGTAAAGACGAGTGGGGCCAGTTTCTAAGTACGGCTTTAATACAAGCCTTCGATGCTTTTGATAAGAAATATGTAAGATTCTAATTCTAATAATCTATACTAATATTATAAATCTGAAGAGTTTGTTAGTTTAAAGTTTGTGAGGATGGATGTGTATGTGTATGTTTGTTTTTTTTTTCACGCAAATACTACTGAACCGATCACAATGAAATTTAGCACACATATAGAGGGTAATTTGGATTAACACATAGGATAGGTTTTATCCCGGAAATCGCACGGGTACGGGACTTATGCGGGGTTTTCTTTGAAAACGCGGGTGAAGCTGCGGGCAGAAAGCTAGTAGGCTATAATATATCATCTCGCTAAAACCAACAGGAGCGGAGCCACGCGGGTGAAACCGCGGAGCGCAGCTAGAGATATCGTATTCAGTACCTATCTTTATGAGAATTTATAGTAAACTAGCGGTCCGCCCCGGCTTCGCCCGTGGTACATGTTTACGTTTTCTCTACATAAGATCCATCCTCGTACTTCAAGAAATACAATAAAAAAAGAATTATCGAAATCGGTTCAGCCATTCTCAAGTTATGCGCTTACCAACACATTTTGCGATTCATTTTTATATGTACCTACATAAGATTATTAATTTGTATTCTCTTCGTTTTTGTTGAAAGTGTAAACAACTCAATTCATTGCAGCTTCACCAATTAGCTTTATGTTTCTACGAAGACGAGTGTAAATTGGAGAATTTGGTGGAATATCATATTTTCGAGTATACCTACAACTCTGATGGGGTGACCATGAACGTTCACTCTAAAAACCGGGACAGTACCAAACACACAACGCAGTATTCTTTCGATAATGTGAGGGAGAAAACTATCCAGTTAATTAGAACTTGTGTGGTCATCATGCAATCATGCCCAACAGAGTTTTCGAGGACTAATGATGTTAGCTTGCGCCTATATTACAATGAAAGTAAGTACTTAGGTATAACTTTTATTAGGTAACTACATTCTATGTTTAATATTTTATTTGTATTATAGTTTATAGCTATTCTTTCATCAAGCTGAAATTAATTTTGTGATTATGCGAATATTTTATGTTCATAAGTAAATTAATATTTCACATACATAATTGTTGCATTGTTGCATGTTACGAAATTTAAACTTAAATTAAATCGAAATTTTAAACTATTTTTTTTTATTCTAAACTAAATATAAAAAAAAATCTTGTTAAAAACCCGTTAAAATCTTTAAACAAAGACGCACCAGCGGACTACCAAGCGCCAGGTTACGTGAGTACGGATGAAGAAGACCACCTGGAGCCAACAATTCACGAAAAACTCAAACTTGGTTGGGTGGAAACGCCATACCACAAAATTGTGGCTCATTCCTTCTTTAAGGAACCCATGAGGGCCAGCCATGAGGCAAATGTAAGATTTTTTTATAAATTTTTTAATAATTTTGGCAGTGTAAAGCTATTTTTAACTTTTATTAGATTCACTTGTATGATTGTAATTAGCCAACATGATTATATCTCTCAGTACTCAGTCAGAACCCGACTCATTTAGAATCTATTTTTTAACTTACAGTTTTGATTCAAACTTTGTAAACTTATGAAGAATTAGTGTCAATAGATACAATAATGTCATAAGTTTAAGCTGTTTTTTTATTATTATGAAACTAAATTAATTATTCACTTTTAGCCAACACAGAATCCACCCGTGCTAAGTAATGATATGGAACTATCAGGTAAACAAACATTACATTTATTTGAAATGTTAAATCAAAATTTGAGTTCTTACTGTATTATTTAATGTACAAAACAAATGGTAGATTGTTATACTAGATTTCAACTTAGTAAATTTAAAATTATATACTAAAAGCTTCCTTCAAGAACTATTCAAAACTAAAAGAAGGTTACAGAGTGGTTGCTGACCCAGAATTATTCAGATACTGAACAATACATAGTTCAAATAAAAATTTAGCAAACGCAACCAATATCGCCACTACATCCACTCACGCGCTTACACACTCATACACACACGCATTCACACACACACACACACGCACACTCATACATGCACACACGCTCACATATGCATACAAACACGCACACTCATTCAAACACGCACGCACCACATATGAGTATATCTGCTAAACTTGAGTTAAAATGTATAATTTAAATTTTATTTTGTATAATTTTGTATAAAAAATAGCTAAATTACCTAAATCATTATTTAAGTTAATATTATGCTGTAGTTCTGTTATTATTGTGTCATTAAGGAAGGTGGACGCCAAAATACAGGCTGTCCTAGTTTGGGGTCCAAATGTTACATGTTTGTACCTAACCCACAAATTGTTCAATAAATGATTTATTTATTCTATCCATTAAAACAGACAATAGACATTTAAACTACTAGCTTACCGCCCGCGGCTTCGCCCACTCTCTCTAAAACGATTTGAAATTTAAACTATCCTATCTCTCAAGTTGGATCGAACTGCACATGGTGTGCGAATTTTATTATAATCGGTTATGTGGTTTAGGAGTCCATTGAAGACAAACATTGTGACACGAGATTTATATATATTAAGATGTAGAGATTTTTGATACACATAAATTATATATGTAGATATATAATTTATGTGTATGAAAAATCTCTTTTTGTAGAAAAAAAAAAAAAACATTTATTGGTCAATTTGTGGGTTTGGTACAAACATGTCACATTTAGACTCCAAACTCCAAACCAGCTAATTGTTTGATAATTTGTGTGCATGTAGATTGATTTATGTGATTGGGAATTGTGAGGAGAAATAAATAAATGATTTGAAATAAAATGAAATGATTGGAACAAGGACAGCCTGTATTTTGATTACTCTTATTAATAATTCCTCTAGGTTCTGTCCAAATGTCCACACCGGGGTCTGAAGTCCGTTTATGTTGTCCCTGCAACAAGTATGGGCCATATAACACCTATACCCAATCAGAATTGCTAACTTGTCAGTAAGTACTATATTCATAAATATATATTTATTTATTTATTTATTTAATTATATATATAAGTTACTAAATGGGAAGATTCTAGACTTAAATTGAGCATTAAAAATATATTAATTGTTTAAGATTTTGAATTTTAAGACTTAGTTAAAAAAAGTTTTAGTTACTTATGATCTTTTGTACCTACTACTTCAGTTTCAGAATTTGCCTTTTCGTTACTTTTTCGTTAAAGTAAATTCTAGTAAATAAATTTTAAAAAATCCTTTTGATTGCTGGTACAAATCGCTTAGTAGCAGTAAATAAGGTGTACAGTTCGATTCAAACTTAATGGCGGTTCGGAAGTTAGCATTTGTTAAAATCATAATGATTGATTACAAGATGATTGTTGTTATGAATTAATAGTGACCGCGACCACCGGACTGTTTTGTACCACGGTGTATTTTGTATAGAATTTTTATATTTACAATGGACTTTTATCGTTGTGTCCTTCGTGTTTAGTCTTTCTTTCTTTCTTCTTTCATTTGCATTCGCAATGCACGAGGGCGCAGGTATCCGGCCCTTATCCACCCTTAAAGTTCCGGTAATATCTAAAATTGTTTTCTGCGCATCAGATCGTCCGTTGTTTCGAGCCGCCATTAAGTTTGAATCGAACTTTAATATTATTAAGTAACATTAATGAAATTCTAGCTACTGTAAGCTCCAGCAACACGCGGCTTGTTTTGGTATAGTTCGTCACTTAGTGTCTCGAGTGACGCAACACTGCTGTACCAAATGCTATGACGTTGATCCAACACGTACACCCACTGATACTAACTTGGTGTCCTTGAGCATGAGGAAACGGGAGGTAATTATGGTGTTTTTTAAATATTTTTTTTTTGGTAATACTCATATGAATAATTATTTTCTTGCGGCGTGTTATGAGCGTAATTTTTGTTATAGTAGTGTACCTTTTATCTGTTTATGCGTGAAAATAATGATAAATGTTTATTTTCGTTTGCTAAAGTGCCGTAGTCTTATTTTATTTTTATTAAATCTTGTAATTGGTTGCCTGGAAGAAATTGCTATTTAGCGACATGTCAGCATTTTCCTTTACAAAAAAACTTAGGGCTTATTTATACTATTATCCTATTTGTATATTTATTCATTATTTAAATAACTCATTTATTTATAGTGCTTATGCATTTTCCGACGAACATTGGAGCTATGTTCGGAAGTGCAAACCATTGAAGCTCGGGACTTGATAGACAGATTCGATGTATCCGAGTCCAACGCTGCTAAACTAATGAAGTTGCTTCATTCCAATAAAATCATCCAACAAGATCCACAATCTGAGTAAGTGAATATATTTTTATCATAAGAATGTATATTTTTTTCAGTAGGTAATGCATAATTTTTCTAGTAAGTACTACTGGAGTAGATAACTAGAAAAAAGAAGCCTAAAAAAATCAAATTGCACAATAAACATGTTTTGATTTGAAAAATCAAATTAATATAAACTTGTTTTGATTCTAACAAAACATTTTTTTTTTGCTTAATCAAAAGTTTTAGTTCACTTTTTTTGATCAAATTCATCTTATTAGGATGATTTTACAAAAACAAAAAATAAATTACATTAATATTTAAATCCTTTTCCAGTCTAACAACACCACAGAAAATATTGAAGAATCAGTTAGTTATAGTGATGTCGAACTTCTTCCACACTACCGAGGATAAAATAGGCGATCGACTACTAGCCGAAAGCTTCGCCTCCCAGGAAAGTGTCCCAGATCCCATTTCTGATGCTTTAAATCCCATGGACAATATTTCTTTACAAAATGCCTCGCATATAGCTCGATACGTCGACAATCCTATAGAAAAAAATGTGAATAATGCTATAAATGAATATCGCGAAGTTGATATGGCTGTCGAGTCTCCAGAAAAAAGAGAGAAAAGAAAGATGAATGACAAAGAAAAGATCGGTAAAACTGGCGTGATAAAAATAAGGAGACTAAAATTGTAAAGAAAGTCACATGAGCCAATTTTCTAAAAATTGTTGTTTTTTTCATTTTTATAAAAATTGTTCTGAAAGAGCGCTGTAAATTTTGATTTTCTAATAATTTTTAAACAAAAAATTGTTACTAAGTATATTTTGTTTCTTTTTCTAACAGGAATTTGTTATTATTTTTTGTTTTGTGGGGAAGCACTTTTTTAGTTTTTACATAAATAAAACATTATTTCAATTATTATTTCTTATTATTTTTCAATTTTAACAACATAACTTATTACTATTTAATATGTCCTGAAAACATTACCTATTTCTCTCTTTTAATACATACTCTTACTCAACTTGTACTTACTTATATCATACTTATATCCGTTGCTTTTTCAACTTGTTAACAAACATATCACACAATTTCTAATGACCTGCATATTTTTTCTGTCAGTCAGTAATAAATTGCAAAACTGCGTACATTTCCACTATTTATCGTCAACTTAATTCAATACATTGTACAGTGTCCTTTGATGATCAATATTTTTAACCGACTTCAAAAAAAAGGAGGAGGTTATCAATTCGGCCGGTATGTTTTTTTTATGTATGTACACCGAGGTTTCTGAACAGATTTACGTGATTATTTTTTTGTTCGATGCGGGATGGTGTCGAATTGGTCCCATAAAAATTTTATTCTGATAGGCCTAGTAGTTTTTATTTTATGAGCATTTTTGTCTGTATTTGTAAATGTTGCAAGTGCAAGTTTGAAGTCGGTTGTTTTTAACGCAGTTATCACTTGTTTGAATTTATAAAGTAGTTTATAAATTTATAAAGTAATTTGATCTTAAATATAAGTCAATTACGGTTTATAACAAATTAACCAGCAGACATGAACACGGCTATAATCAGTAGCTATACAAAAAGAGATTTTATATAATGGGCCCTCTTCACAATCGAGAGCGTTGGCCCAACAAATGATCGTCGATGTTTGCCGCCAGTACGACGATTATGAATAAATACCTACAATGACAGCCGATCATAGACATTTAGGCCCTCTACACTATCGTGATTGCCTCTAATCGCAACGCACTGTGAAGAGGACCCAATAAATAAACTAACAAACATGAACATGGCTATAATCGCCAAAGTTAGTGAACACGTGGCTCCAAAGCCGCGGGTCTGCGTGTGCGTCGATCGGTGCGTTGTTCGGTGGGACTGCTGTTCTGTTGAATGCGTGTAACTCGCCTAGTAGACGATGTAACGTGTCGATTTCGCTGGAAAAGACAGACAGACAGATTTTTATGAGGAGTTACTAATTACAATTGTTAATTAATTTTTAACCGACTTCAAAAAAAAGGAGGAGGTTATCAATTCGGCCGGTATATTTTTTTTTTTTTTTATGTATGTACACCGATTACTCCGAGGTTTCTGAACCGATTTACGTGATTCTTTTTTTGTTCGATGCGGGATGGTGTCGAATTGGTCCCATAAAAATTTTATTCGGATAGGCCCAGTAGTTTTTATTTTATGAGCATTTTTGTCTGTAGGTATTTGTAAATTTTGCAAGTGCAAGTTTGAAGTCGGTTGTTTTTAACGCAGTTATCACTTGTTGATACTGCTTTTATTCTTCGTTTCATCAGAGTTTCAGATACAGATAAAGTAATTCAAGCATGCTCATCAGCAGATAAAATACAAAACTATCAAAAATCTTATTAGTACTCTACCCTTTGCCATTTTCTGTGTATAATTTAGAATCACGATAAATATTAAATATACCTACACAATACACATGCACATTATGTTTAGAATAAATTCGTTATTTTTACTTAAACTTACATATCAGCGAGATTTCTCACTTCACACGGATCCTCCACAATATTGAAGAGGCAGGGAGCTTCTAGCGGCTTGCAGGGGATGGGCTCTATCGGTTTACATACCACAGTTGAGCCTTGTCTGAATAATATCAACAGTCTTATATAAGAATCATTACTCCATTGAAAAGTTACATTTGGGGTTGCATTTCTTAGAGGACGCAATTTTATTTTTTTGATGTGTAGAGGGGGTAAGTGTGAAGCTATCACCAAGTTTGTGGGGTCGCCACCCTTGTCCCACGGCCGCCATCTTGAAAATAGCGGAAGATATGGTTTATACGATATATCTCATAAACTGTTTATCTGATAAAAAAAAATGTTGACATTATTTGTTGCAAATTAAATTCTCTACAATTTTGGTCCAGCAACTTTTTGTCGTAGAACTATAAATAAAAAGTTATAAGTGAAAATGTTCAGATAATAGAGATATTTATATTTTTCAATAAAACTTTTTTTTATCATTTTACGAAGAAATGATATCAGACCATTTTTGTAGATTGTTTTTCGAGGAACAACTTTTACGAGGAACAAGGAAAAATCCAAACCTTGTATTCGCAAAACTACAAATACCTAATGGATGCAAATAATATAAAGCTTAATAATTAATTCTCATGTATTCCCCTCAATTTATTTCCTCTTCTAGATTCTACCCACCTCAGTTCCAAGATCTTCTCCTTGCTAGGCATCAAGCCCAACTGAGCTATTGCTTGCCCAGCGAGGCCATCCAACACCAAGTCTACATCATAACTACCGTTCCGACCGCTCGGCCCGTACCAGTAGTCCCACGCTCCGTTATAGGTGGTTCCTGAAATTCATTGAAAACACTATACAAAATATCGAAAAAGACATATTATGAAACACACACACAGGCATACAAAATTTACACGCCAATATCGTGCAAATAACACGATAATGGATGATATATAAAAAAGGAAAAAGGAATTTCGCTTTTTCTTCAGCAAAATAATGATGTTATAGCGAAACATATAAGGTTAAAACTATAAATGTGAGGAATACCGAATAAGGTCACATTATACTCAAACTCAAACTCAAACTCAAACTCATTTATTTGGCACCAATTTTGACAAACAATGTAATTAAAATAAAAAACGAACAAAAAGAAGAAATACAAAATAAAATAAAAAATTAAAATTAAAAGCAAATAAAGTTAATGTGATGCCAAAAGGGTCCCCACGTCAGCAAAAGTTACAGAGTGTTTCTGCAACACTGGTTTTCAGTGAGGACCAGTAATACAAATGACTTGCGGCTCAAATAACAGAGCACGACTGCCAGTCAATATAGCCCGAACGGATATAAATATTTATATAATATAGTATACAACAAATAATCGTTTATACATAATACATATACATATACACATAATATCACACATACATACATACACACATATTATACATATATATATACATATATATATATATATATATATATATATATATATATAACACTACCATTAACTACACAAGAACTATTTATACGCCGGCACTAGACACTGATGAAGCAAGCAGGCACAGCAGTTATGTAATATACGCCGTGTAAGTGGGAAGAACGCGTGAGCCAGGAGGAAACTGATTTTGGTGATGATTTAGTTTAATTTTTAAGTGTTTTTTAAATGCATAGACAGATCCTAAACTACGAATGGGAGGTGGAATGTTATTCCAACACTTACACGAAACGTATCTAAAACTACCACGAAAAGCCGCCGTGCTATACCGCTGTAAGCGCAGTGCCGGGTTGCTCACCAGACGAGTGTTTACAATACCACTGCACCATTCCAGTCTTTCATAGAGGTAAGTTGGTTTTTTACTAGTCACAATACCGAAGAGCAAAGTGGCAATGTGGAGTTCCCTTCTGAGAGACATCTTTAAAATGTTTCTCTCGTTGAGGTAAGGTGTCACGTGAGTGCGAGGTGGAATGTCGAAACAGTATCTTGCACAAGCATTTTGCACTCGCTGCACTATTCGCTCTGTTCTTGCAAGAAGTCGAGGCCCGTATACACAGTCAGCATAATTAAATTTAGAAAGTACAAGAGCCTCGCATAACCTAATTCGAATATCAGTGCTAAGAAAACTACGAATTTGATATAAAACTTTTAAACGGTAAAAACAGTTCCTGACTAAATTTTGTATGTAATGTATTATGTGCTGATTACAAGATTTTTTATATTTGTATTAGTTCAGTAGCACTACAAAAAATGTATTCATCGATATAAATAGCTAAATTCAATCAATACATATAATATTATGGGTGTCATCAGATTTAAAGGGTTTAGAGAAAAATTTCAACCATGCATGCTCGGACCATAAATTGAATTGAAAGCGATTTTTTGCCACCATCACCATACTAAATACGCTACAACATTCCATACTTTCGGTTTCTCATGTAATGAATATGAGAACGTTTAAGACAATAGTCATTATGCTGTTTTTACCTTTATGTAATTTCCACTGATCGACCGTGATAGACGCACTGCCAAAGTGGTCGTCTATGTTATGTAGTATTGTAGTTCTCTCTGATTTCAAATCCTTGGACAAGGCTAGCCATTGATCCACTCCATCTATTCCACCTAAGGAACTGTAAAAATTGTTGATCAGTATACCTACTCATAGTAAGGCACATTTAACAAACCGAAATTAGAGGCACACAGGTAATCCAACTTTAATAACAATTTTTTTTTAAACCTTCTTATTATGTATACGTATGTATCTTGCTTAATTTAATAAAAAAAATGGGACTAATCTTATTGGATAAAATATAATTATTCCTCGATAGATACTGTTAAGTTAGAGGATCTAATTATTGTGTATGCTATAAATTATTACGTTCAAGTATCGTTTTTGCTATCATCATTATATATTGCTTAAATATTTTGTACCTAACATTGCCACCAGCAGCACTAAACAGTGTAGGCAGCCAGTCGGATATATGCAACGGTTGCGAGGCAACCCGCGGTATCGCACTAAGCAAGGGACTCCACAGTACTCCCGCGCCTCGTACTCCACCCTCCCAGAGGGTATTTTTCACCTATAACAAGTGATTTAGTAAGGAAAAGGTAAAAATATGCACACATACATTTAGATATAAAAAATGACGGCTTATGAAAATATATAAGTAGTTAAGATGACCATTTCCACAATAAATAAGACCACAGTATTTTTTAATTGTTAAATAAGAATTTAAGAAATAATTGAAATACTAATTTAGATGGAAATGTTGCCCTCCTCAAAAATTAAATTGGATTACGGGCGTCGAATTTCTCCATTTTCTTTTCTAATTATTAATATGGATTATCTAACATACACCTCTTAGCGGGTAATTCGAAGCCGCGTTTTGATTGAAGCCAGCCGCTGGCCCGCCGTTATCCGTACTGAATATAATAATACTGTCATTGAGCATCCCGTGTGCTTGTAGAGATTGAACCACTCTGCCAACTGACTCGTCAAGTTTTGATACCACAGCTGAAATGGGAAAGCTTTAAATTAAAATACAAGTACAATTGCATTAAAGAAGGTATTATTGTAGCCGTTTTGTAGCCAAATATGATTTCAGTTTTCTTTCGTATTTTCTACGATAATTCAAGGCAATTCAGTCGGATATACTTCAACAACATTTTATTGCGTAATGCGTTAAATTACAAATAAGGATTCCTTCCGATCGAATTTACAAATATGTATAGAATGAACGCATCATAATATTTATCTTCTCATTTGAATTTGAAAGTAATGTAATGTTTTACCGTGGAACAGAGTAGCCCTAACTAGCTCCAGACACTAAAATGATAAGATAAAATCATTCCGACAAATTTATTTAAAGTAGAAAAACAACCGAAGAATTGTATAAGATTAGTAAAGGTTTATAAAAGTATATAACCTGCGTATTTTCTCCTCTGTGGATCTTCTATATAGCTGAAGTTAGCTATGAGTCCTTCAGGAGCTCGGATGGGCTCGTAAGGGTTGCCAGTGTGTACTGCTGAGTGAGCTATCATTAAGAACAATGGCTCATTCTTGTTGTGGTTCGCTATTATCTGTAAAAATATAATATTCAAAAGGTCACTTTTCATAGCTAATCGAAACAAAAAAAAGAGAAGGGTTTGATTAAATTCTTTGTACTTAATGATAAAACTAATAAATGACATTATTAGAATGCTTTTATGATACAAACCCTAAGTGCCTCATTTGTGTAGACGTCTGTTGCGTATTTTCCAAACAAATCATGAGCTACCGCAAAACCTAAAATAAAAATAAAAATTGTGGGTAGATGTTAATTGATAAAAACAACATAAGTCAATATCTAAGAAAAGCCTTATGTACGGGTGTATCTGTCTAAAACGAATATGTTAATCCAATTACCTCGTCTAAAATCAAATCCCCATACTCCTTTTTCCTGATTAGTGTGATCATACATATCTATTTTTCCTGTCCAGAAACCTAAGTGACTGTCAAATCTGTAATAAAATTATATGAAAATTATATATAAAAATATGTCTTTGAGGAACTTTGAGGAATCACAGAATTTCAATTCCTATAAGATCTTTCAATAATTTAAGATGTATTTACATACCCTCTATTCAACGGTAAATATTCCCTTTTGTAACTACCAAGATGCCACTTGCCAACCAAGTGGTTCTTGTAACCCAAAGTTCTCAAGTGCTGAGGTAGAATTGTCTCTGAAAGCGGAAGACCCCGAGGCTCCATACCATAGATAACGCCATGTTGCATTCCTGTAAAATAATCGTACCTATTCAGCAAGTAATACGTAAGCTTTCAGTCACTTAGGATATATCGTAGTCTATGATCACTGCGCATGTTCCGAGTCACGAGGACGAGTTGTAGGTATGATGGAGTCAGAGGAAGATATTGAGGTGAAAATTAAAAAAGGGAGAGTATTTTAAACAAGATGTATTTTTTCAAATAAAAGGGCAGCAAAAAACCTAATTATCCGTCCATTTAAAAGATGTGACATCAAAGTCATTACGTGGGAATGGCCATTCGAAAGGTAGTATGCTCGAATTCAATTATTCTCCTATATACCAGTGGGAGTAATTGCATATACGTATCATTATCACATGTCACTTTTCTGATATAAAAACAGGAAATGAGCGCAACTCTCACTGTCTAATGATGTAGAATTTATTATCAGAGATAATAGATATTGCTTTACACCGGTTCCGAGAAGATGTTGATCGGCAGATTTATCAGGATTTCAACTGCTTGTCAATATTAGCTTAATACATTCCAATTCATATTATTAAGTAATTGTAAATTGACTTGACTTGAAATATCATACGTGTCTTCGCGGTTGTTAGCTATGTTAATAAAACAAAGAAAATATTGGCATTTTGTCTCCAACTATGTAATAATAATGTCTATTCTTAAAGGTCAACTAATTTATTGAATAATGCAGAAATAAGATGTGACCATGACAAATTTTTTAACTAACGAAGACGTAGAGTGCGACGAAGGTTCTTTACAAAAACTTATTGCTTGTCAAGCACTTGTTATATGTATTTATGACATAGTTATGTTACATACTTTGAAACAAATAAATATTATAATATTGAACTTTTGGAACTGTAGATAGTTTCTTTTTAACCGACTTCAAAAAAAAGGAGGAGGTTATCAATTCGACTGTATTTTTTTTTGTATATTTGTTACGCGATTACTCCGGCAATTATAAACCGATTTGAATAATTCTTTTTTTATTTGGTGGGTCATACGTCAGAGGTGGTCCCATTGTCACCAGGTCAGAATCTGATGATGGGATCCTGGGGAAATCGAGGGAAACCCTCAAATTTTGTAGGCATATACGTTTATCAGAAATTATCTTAATATATGTAGATTTTTGCATCTACTGGTATGGGATCTCTGTAACAAAATTATGTAATACCATCGAATTTGAATGTGATTCTACTCTTCAGTTTAAACTTGTACATATAGGTATAGTCTTGAAGTCGGTTTTTGTTTTTTTTTTCTAAAAATTATTCGATGGACCCGTTTTCAGTTTTAAAATATTTAGTTATTGGATATTTCAACACTAACCAGTATGAATTGGATATTTCCCGGTCATAAGCGCAGCTCTGGACGGCGTGCAGATCGGGGTAACATAGTAGTTGTGCAGAGAGAGACCAGACGCAAACAGGGCGTCGATGTTTGGTGTCGGAATCTCGTTTGAGCCATGGAAACCTACGTCATTCCAACCCTGAAATATAGCATGGTTTTGTTTAAAAAAAATATATATAAAATAGTGATCGTTAAAATAGTTTGTCCACGTAAAAAGTAGGTGCGTATGTATTATGCCTATTAATTGTGAAAGATTGTTGCAATAATAATTATCATAAACGGACCTACCTATATTGTGAATTACGATAAGCCCCCGTCATTGACTCTTTGATTGTAATTTGTATGTAAATAAAAAAGTAACTAGGTAGGTACATAGTTATTCCAAATAACATGTTGTTACTTTGTAAAGTTTTATCATATGAAAAAAGTAGGTTAGGTAATTATTAATAGTAAATATTTGTAATAGTACTTAGGTGCTTTTTTATATCGTTTGAGAATAAGGTGGATAATTTTACAGCGCATGCATTAGATAAGGTAACATAAATTTTACTATATTGTGTATGGTACTTAATAATCCAAGTGTCAACTATATATGCCGTTATTTCGACCTGAATATTTGTTTAAGAATCTAACAGTGTCTACCGCCCACACACAGGAAGAATCATAAACGTATAGACCTTGTAGGGATAAGGTTTACATTTTTATTGTAAAATAACATTTTAGATTGGTAATTTCATTTTCTATATCTTCTATTTAGACTAGATCACTTTTTTTCGATTAATTTTAATAGATTTGAATTCTACTTGAATGAGGCTTTGTCACGCGTACCTACAACTTGTAACTACCTAATTATTATCAAATACCTGGGATGGATGTTTTTAGTACTAACTAGTTAGCTAACGTATGGAGTACATAATATCTATAGGTACTAATATTATAAAGCTGAAGAGTTTGTTTGTTTGTTTGAACGCGCTAATCTCAGGTCCAATTTGAAAAATTCTTTCGGTGTTAGATAGCCCATTTATCGAGGAAGGCCTATATATCATCACGCTAAGACTAACAGGAGCGGAACAATGAGGGTGAAACCGCGGGGAACAGCTAAGTAGTTGTAATATAATTTTTGTGGGATAGATACTGTCGACAACCTATAACAATAAAAAGCTTGTGTTGCTTGAAATAATTACATACTAAGTAGGTATGCTCGTATGACACTGGTATGAATGTGTGAAATTATTCGCGCGTGATTATTATTGCTACACTATGAGTAGATCTATCTAGGGATCATTTTGTCTATCTAAAACAATTAACTAGGTACTTTTATGTAATAAAAACACTATTTAATTAGTACCGATTGTTATTTTGGATAAATAAAATACAATTACCTAGTCATTAGTAAAATCGTTCGTATGTAAATTAAAACAAATATTATTGGAATTAATATGTAGGTAGCCTTTCGGGGAAAATTTCTTGTTTTGTTCGAGGGCATTAAAAATGTGGATACAGCTGCAAAATTAATCCGTTTACATTTGAAATAAATGTTTTTTTATGACCTATGTCCTACATAGATAAACTAAATCTAAATAAGTGAACGGAACGGAGTGTGTTAAAATGTATGTGGTCTTAATTATCATTATTAACAGTCACCAGATTTCTACAATGTACCTAGTGTAAAATTAATTTATAAATGGGCATATATACTTAGCTAGTGGATACCAGGATACCTACAAAATTTACAAAAGCTTATTTAGAAACTAAGGTACCTAAGTACCTAAGTATTTTTGAGTTATGGCTTCCAGTATTATAAATTTAAACAAAACTATTATTATTAACGTATTTTACACAGGTACTAATAGGTATTTATGTGCAACATTTATGATTTATTCATGATCTTATAGGTCGTATAATAAATTAATAAAAAAAATTGATGAATTCTACAAATACTCAATAGACATGTAAATAATTAAAAAAATAAAATAGGTACTTACGAAATCATCAGCTAAAATGAATACAATATTAGGCCGGCACTCACAGACACACGAGCACAGCAAAACACACAATAAAGCACACAACATTCTCGCTCCGAGATCGACCGCGGTATAGTGATTATGTGACCTCTTAGCGAATTATCAAAAACCGTTGGTCAACGATATCGGGATATGGGAAATGTACCAGAACCGCTGTGAGGTATAATAATATGTACCGAGAAGGATAAAAGTACTGTGATTATTGCTCTATTAAAAAATAATAAAGTATAATGTGAGAACTCAGTTGTACATATTTTTGAGTGTAGTTTCTACAAGGTTTATAGGTAAGTAATGCTCAATTCATCGAGAAAGTTAGAAACATACGTTCAATAACTACCCACCTATTTCCTTATTAAACATTTTTAGATATTTCTATAATTTGTCAGCTGAATCCATTCATAATATACTTACTCGTGAAATACTTGATTAAATGGTTCGCGTTGTTAACGCATTGTTTTACAAGTTATTAACCTTTCATTGACTCAACGAGTAACATTCCATAAAACTGTTTTTTTAACCTATTTTAATATTAAAATCTTAATAGTTATATCTCTAACTTTTTTATGCATTATTCGATAAAGGTTTTGGATAAATTTTGCTATATTGGAAAATTGAAAACATACCTTGATTTTTTTTTAATTAAAGAAGTACATTCAATTTAAAAGTACTTTGTCAATTTTTTGTTTTTTGTCAAGCGATGTAAGTGACGCATCTTTTTGTTAATCTTTGACATAGATTTAGGTCGATTTGAATGGGAGTCTATTTCGTAGGACGCACACTCAACACCTTGGTACACACATAGAATAAATTTAAACAAATATTACCTAATTTAAAAAACGTTTTGTTTAATAAGTGAGTCACACTACAACAAGATTTCATTGCTCGGTTCTAAAGGTTCTATGTTTTTTGATGAAATTAATTTTATATGAATGTTTAGAAATTAAATGGAATAGCAATTGGTTTCCTGTAAAAAAATAAAAAGAAAACCTCAGCCTTTTTCTAAAGTCAGTTAAAGATACCTGCAGAATCGCATGGGTTCATACTTCATAGGCTTTTGTATAATAAAAAAGATATGCACGTTTTTATTTCTTCCTTTTGGCTATTTCATTGTCAAAAATAATTTCCGGAATATAATGCGTTTAATAATTCACATTACTCAAATTATATGCACTTCCTCAAATTCAAATGGGTCAATTAGGAAATAAATAAAACATACCATTATAAATAATTTATTTATTCATGTAAATTACAGTCCATTAACTCGTACCTATCACACAGTACATACATAGCTGAATACAAATATTTCGTGTTTTGTTTCTTGGCTATAGAATACTCCTTATACATATAATAATGAAAACAAAATCATATTTTATCAAATTTATTACAATTATCATATAAACACCAGGCTGTACAAATTCGTACATAGTTTGCCACGAAAATAAAAAGGAAATAGCATTAAGAATAAAGAAATCAATCAATATTATTCGAAAGTTAAACGAATTTAGAGTAAGAATGAAAAGAGGCATCTTTGCACGAATTTGAACAATCCTCTTTCTTTGGGAAATGCATTGAATAACAAAACATAGACAATATTTAGTTAAATTCAAAGAAATACTTCACATACAACCGCTTTTCTCGCTTACCTCAGCTTTAGACGTAGTAAATATACATTCACTTATGATATTACCTATATTATTTAATATACTGACGTACATGCTGTACTTAAAAGCAATAAATGCTATGAAGAAAATAAATTAACAAGAATAATTTATATATATTAAGCTAAAGTATTTCAAGACGGTATGGAGAAAATATTATGTTAAAACTGTAGTTTAAACAATTACTCTTGTTTTTAAGACATGTTATCTCCACAACGGTCGGCGAGCGACTGACGCAAATCGCGTAAAAAGATTAAATGAGAAATCAGCAACTGCCCAAACTATAGTTTTGAACATATTTTTTACTAGCAACATTTAAAAGTTAACTCTACTTGAACACACATATAAAATATCAATGAATACTTATCTCGAACGGAGAAGTCGAAAAAAATATAATTAATTATGTAGATGTAGTATTTTAAATGGTCTTGAGTTTTGGAGATGTATTATTTCGAGAACTTAAAAGAAAAATACTAGAATTTGGAATCGATAATTATTTTACAACCCTGGAATTATTATGATCCAATAATAGAGGTGGGGGATGTTGAGTGAAAATTAAACCACAGTTTAGACATATGTCGTTTAAATAAACCTCGTTTAGACTTCGTTTTACCGATCTGTTATAACGTAAAAAGATTCGACTAGTGGTTAAATTAGTTTTTCATATAGATGAAATACTAATTTAAATACTAAAATAAATAGTTATTTTTGTTATTATTTTTAACCACCTCTATATATCGCCTACCTTGTTCAAGTATCAAAGGGACTTTAGTGTTTCTTTGGTAGACATAAAAATAATTAATATATATTATGCATTTTATTGGAATATTTTAAATACTTCATGCAGTGGAATAGTTATGTAATATTTAAGACATTTGGTATTAGAATGTTTTTTTTATTTGTTAAAAAAAATCTACATCGAAAATCCACAAAAATCTATTTATTAATATAATTATAATATTGCAAGTATATATAAATAATATATATCACTAAATACAGTCTACCAAACAGCTTAAACACCTAAGCAAAGTAACCGCTCCCTTGAAAAGGAAAAAATTAAATTGAGTTTGAACTAAAATTTAAAACTAATATCGTGCCATCTCGCTCTAACGTGTGGATATTACCGCGCTAGAGAGAGACGGCATGATTATATTTAATTCGCCATTTTGGTTCACACGTTTGCTACCTAAACATTAATACGCATCGTTTGTTGATAGAAGACATCAAAAATATGTTTTTTTATTGAAGTATTTTATATTATCATAGAAAATTCCTATTTAGTTTGATTGAAAGGGAAAATCTTTAAATCGTATATTAAGATTTTCTGTGAGTATAAAATACCTACCTAACTTTTCATTGCAACACCATCAAGACATAAATTTAAATGTTTATTTTTTTATTTTTTATGATTATATTTGATGATATTTCCGACATAAACTGTTGATCAACAAACGACAGCAGTCCATTGATTTACTCCTTACGTGGTTTCCTCTTCCTGTGACCGTCACCGCCGCCAGCCGCCTAAAACATTATTACAAAATAAATAAAGAAATATTATAAAAATCTATATATATGTTACAGGAAATGTATGTAATCCGTCATTGTATACAATTCCTAGGAAATGTATTACAATTCCTAAAATCGTACGGAAATGTGTGAAATAAATTATTTTATACACATTTCCTAGAAAATCTATACATTTCCTAAATAGCTATCGGAAATGTAAAACATTTATGATATTGATATGTCGCAGGCAAGGGTTGGACTAAAGCAAAGGGGGCGCAGGACTTAAAAAATTTTTGATGGAGTTGGTGTCAATATAACACCTATTTATTATTGTTTTATCGTAAAGATTACGCTTATATAAGCATGTTTTATAGGAACAACTTTTCTCTAAAATCAAAAATAGCCGAGATATTCGCCCTCAAAGTTAGGTTAGGTTTAGGTTAGGTTAGCCGTTAGGTTAGGTTAGGTTAGGTTTGTTAAAAAAAAACTACACAGAAATAGCTTCGCGGCCCGCTTCGCGGGGCTCCGTCGACGAAGATCAAACGATCGAAGATAATAATATGAACATAATATTATTACAATTTTACGATATGACTGTTACCCGATTGTATCAATAAGAGCTATAATAAAAAAAAAAAATAACAACGTGTTTTATTACAGAAAGCATTTACTTTACACATTTCCTAATACGATATAGGAATTGTATACAATTCCTAGGAAGATTATACATTTCCTAGGATATGCATTATGCATGCATTAAATAGTTTTTTAAACAATATTTTATACATTTCCTAAATGGTATCGGAATTGTACACATTTCCTAGGAATTGTATACAATTCCTTGATTTCATACATTTCCGGTAACATATATATAAATCTCAAAGGTGACTGATATAGTGATCTATCAACGCACAGCCCAAACCACTGGACGTATCGGGCTGAAATTTGGCATGCAGGTAGATGTCATAACGTAGGCGTCCGCGTCCCCTAAGAAAGGATTGTATAAAATTCATCCCCTAAAGGGGTAAAATAGGGGATGAAAACTTATACCATGAAAATTTATCTTTTCCACGCAAGCGAAGCTGCGGGCAACAGCTAGTATCATATATTTTGTAACCGTAATAATAACAATATATAGCGCGTCAGTTTTATCATGTTTAATTCACCTTTATTTTCTTTGTTTTATACATTTTTCGTGCGTGTATTTTATGTTAATTCAAACAGATGGCGCTTTTTCCTTCTAAAGAATATAATATACGGGCAAAAGCTATTCACTACATATTATAAAACAAAGTCCTCCGCTGTCTGTCTGACCCCAACAAACTCAAATTTCGTCGATTTTTATTCTGTTTTTACAAAGCCGTAATCAACATAAATTCTAATAACATACCTCAGCGACCTCCTCCACAGGTCCCTCGAGATCCGCCTTCCCCCCCCTCTCCCTGGGCTCCTCCTCCTCCCCGTCCGACTTCCCCTCCCCCTCCCCGTCCCCATCCCCATCCCCGTCCCTCTCCCCATCCCCGTGAGGATCATCCTCGACTAGCGCGTCGGTCTTCTTTATTTCCGCGTCTGTGTCTTGCTGCGATTATCGATATAAAAATATTACATTTTTTGTACATAATAATAATGTAGTAGTTAGCTATTAGTATGAACATTTTTTGTCTATTTTGAGGTCTAAAATTGTTTTTCAAACCTGTTCATATTATGAAAATTACGTTTTGTAATTTACGTTATATTTCAGACATGCCAGCCAGCGTTTACCATTTTATGGTATACAATTTTGGTCAAAAGAGATTTTATGGTAAAACTTACAGACTTTATTACCAATCGTGAAATACTACATTTTTTGACCGTTGGCGTCGAATAAATTGACAAAAATGGAGCACTATAATCTTTAAATTATAAGACATTTTTTCTACTTACCACATCCTCCAGCTAATCTAAATCTAATCTTAAAATTATATTGTTATTTATAACGCGAACCCCAAGTTCTTTTGAAACCTATATGAGGAACCAGTCTCTCACAAATTATATTTGCGTAGTAAATAAAATTTAATTTATTAAAATCAGACATCTAGGACCAATATTTAGTCTACTCACCGTCCTAGGTCCACAGCACATATACGCAGTGACTCCAACCACAAGGAAAGAGCCGACAATCACGGCCGCATACACCCAGGGATTTTCTCCGGCAAACTTCAGAGCTCGCTCCACTACCGACTCCTGTAATATCTCTAGCTTGATAACTACCACACGTAATAGCATAAAATGTGAAAATAATTAGCGCTACAAAACATTGTAATACAATAAACACCTAGACTCAATATCACGCTAAAAAGATCCGTGGCAAAACTCTGCCTACGCGTGTATTAGGCACAGTTTTCTAGTCATGAATGAAATATAGTGCCATAACATACAAAACGCCACTCAAACATTTTTGACAAGTTTTTACAAATCGATTGTGAGTCTAGTTATTTTTAGTACGTGAATGGATATGAGTAAATAGCGTGTATGTAGGGAATATAATATGAAATGTCAAATATTATTAATTATGATAAAATTAACTATGTTTACCTTAGCAAGAATATAGCTAAATCTTAAAATATAACACTAAAACACAAACGATCCTCATGAAAATATAGAATTACCTAGCAATATCAGAATTCAATACACCTTTTCCGTCCCACATCGCACACACATAAATACACACACACGCGCACACATAAATACGCTAATTTTTGGCAAATTCTGACCAATCAACTATCGGAATAAAGTATAGAAATACTTCTAGCACAATCTACCAAAATACTATTTTCTTTCGACCTGATATCAAGATTTACCACATCTAGCCTACTTCTGCTTAGCTCTCCTATAATTCCTCGACCCGCAATCAACATCCACGACATTCTAGCACATTCTAGAACATTCTGGCACATTTTAGAACATTCTAGAACATTCTAGCACATTCTAGAACATTCTAGCACATTCTAGAACATTCTAGCACATTCTACAACATTCTAGCACATTCTAGAACATTCTAGCCCATTCCATCCATCTATTTCACCTCTCTAGACCTCCCCAGCAAGTACACGACGTACAGAGTGATGGGAACTGCGCAGTATATCGCGTACATGGCCCAGTAGCCCGGTTTGTACTTGGTGGCTGCTAGGATACGACCCCAGAGCGTTTTCTGACCAATTTGTTTTAGTTATTTATATGAGCCATATTTGAATAGGAATTTTATTGAAATTGATATTTATGGTTTTATGGCATTCAAATGCTTTATAAATATAAATTTATAAAGAATAGAAAAAATTCGATCACGAGGCGATCAATTTCAACAAAAAAGGTTGTGTTCCATCGTTACAATATTGTATTCACTGAAAAGTGTTTCATATTGGTTGAGATGGTTGTTAATCATCTCAATAGATGGCGCGCGGTGTGTCCCTTAGACACATAAAACTGAAAGAATGGAATAAATTCGATTACTCAGGCGGGTCACGAGTGGCTGAGTTGGTGAGGCATCCGCCCCGGAATGGCGCGAAAGGATGCGGGTTCAAGTCCCGCCTAGTGATCGAATTTTTCCCATTCTTTATAAATTTATAGGAATTTTATTGTTGAATTAGCTCATTAATTGATTGGTAATATCTTATTTGAATAGGAACGTTATTGATTAATTTCAATCGTTAAATGGTTTGATTTGACCGCCGTGACGTCACAATATGGCGCTACATCGATCGATATTCCGAGTTGATACATAGTATTTTTAGTATGTTTTCTGACCAATTTATAACATTACTTTTTACAATTTAGATATAATTCAGACCATATTAAAACATGTTTATTTTTCATAAACAGCGATTTCTGTCAGATTTATGCCTATTGAAATGATTTTTTACAAGATCTAGGGTTCAAAGTGGAATCGTGGAATGATGTAAAAATGGTTTATTTCATTTTTTTTAATACCTATTGAACCAGCTAATATTTACCTATCCACCAATCAGATTATTTAATAAATTTCGTTATTAAACTAGATGTTATAACATGAAAAGAAAAAACTACAATTCCTGTATAAATAATAAATATCATTAATTATAAATCAAATACTTAATCACATATTTCATAAAATAAGTCAAGCACTCACCGATTGAGTAGTAATCCTGTCTCTCTTCAGTGCGTATGTTTGTTTGGCCCATTCCGCCGCAACGGCTTCGTCATCCGTGATGATCAGATTGTCAAATAACAGTTGTGGAGACATGGACCAGAGTTCGAATCCGACGGCCGTCTGAAAATAAATGTTGAATATATTTTGTACATCTGTTTAGATAATGCTAATTAGTTTGATTTTGCTTTCATGTTATTAAAAAAAATACTTAAATGTACAATGCATACAAGAATAACAATTTACAAAAAGATAATTTTATAGCTAATCAACAATTTGCTCTCTAATCTAAATCAAAAATAATCGAATCTACCTGAAATTTGAGTAGTTTTCGATAAATATACACAGATAGGTACTTTGAGACCGTAGATTAATAAGAAAAAAAATGTGTGCGTGTACTAGTGTACACACGTAAGAAGTGAAACTTCTTTATGACCTTATTTAAAAAAAAATATTAAGTATACAGGGTGTCCCAGAAGTCGACGTCAAGCTGAAATTTTCTGAAAGGTAATGCCACACCAGTTATCAGAAAAATTGAAAAAAAAAATTAAGTCATGTATTTTTAAAGTTATGGATTTTTTTTATTTTATTCCAGAAAATGTACACCATGTGACAGTTTTTTCATTCCTGTTGCTACAAATATTTACTTTTTGCCAATTTTTTTTCTCTTACGTCATCCCGAATAGTGCTTTATGTAACCTGTGATCCTAAACCCTGTGCCGATCACTCCAACTTGTAGGAAAATGTCATTTTATACCGTACCAAGATTTCAAAATTAATTTTTCGCACTACTTCAACTGATCGTCCTGAAAAAAAAATGTACTACTCCAGTTTGGCAAGTAGCTTTAAAAGTTAGCGCATTTCATAAGGATTCTAACGAGGTATAAAACTTATTCCATTATATCTTAGATCGGCCATAAAAAATATTTTTGTTAAACAAAGTCTGTTTTTAATAATTTCTTTGAAATTACAAAAAACGATTCTAGTGTACCTAAAGTGTTCCTAATGACCACAGCATGGTTTAAATAAGATGGAGAGAGACATTCCATAAAGTGTGAGTGAGACAGATAGTGACGCTTATGCAAATAAGTGTACTAGAGTAAAATAAAGACAGTTTCTTTTTTATGATTAAATTTATTACTTTTTTTTACAAAATATGTTCAAATTTCCGTTCTTCAGCTGCAATACAAGCTCGACATCTCTTTAAAAAAGAGCGTGAAATCAGGCGGCCAAATCTTCCATTATTTACAAATTCTACTGGTTCCGCTATTCTCTGTCTAAGCTCTTCTACAGTTTCAATTGACTTGGAATAGACTTTTTCCTTTACTGCTCCCCAGGAAAAAAATCTAGAGGATTTAAATCGGGTTAAATCGGGCCTGCCACGAGATTGTACCAGCCCACCCTATCCTTCTGTCTGGATATTCCTCATTAAGGTGTTCTCAAACTAAATGGCTGTAATGCTTATCTGTCTCCTTCACTTATTTGCGTCCGTATGTCATAAGTGTCACTATCTGTCTCACTCACACTTTATGGAATGTCTCTCTCCATCTTATTTAAACCATGCTGTGGTTATTAGGAACGCTTTAGGTACACTAGAATCGTTTTTTGTAATTTCAAAGAAATTGTTAAAAACAGACTTTGTTTAACAAAAATATTTTTTATGGCCGATCTAAGATATAATGGAATAAGTGTTATACCTCGTTAGAATCCTTATGAAATGCGCTAACTTTTAAAGCTACTTGCCAAACTGGAGTAGTACATTTTTTTTTCAGGACGATCAGTTGAAGTAGTGCGAAAAATTAATTTTGAAATCTTGGTACGGTATAAAATGTCATTTTCCTACAAGTTGGAGTGATCGGCACAGGGTTTAGGATCACAGGTTACATAAAGCACTATTCGGGTTGACGTAAGAGAAAAAAAATTGGCAAAAAGTAAATATTTGTAGCAACAGGAATGAAAAAACTGTCACATGGTGTACATTTTCTGGAATAAAATAAAAAAATCCATAACTTCAAAAATACATGAATTAATTTTTTTTTTCAATTTTTCTGATAACTGGTGTGGCATTACCTTTCAGAAAATTTCAGCTTGACGTCGACTTCTGGGACACCCTGTATATGCAACTTTACAAAAATACGTCGAATCACGCGTGGTAGGGATAAGAAAAAGATAGCGCGTAACGGAAAAATGTCACGCGTAACGAAAAAATGTTACACTAATTTTTTTTCCAACCCCGATAAAGAAGTTTCACTTCAAAAAATCTATGATATTTTAAGTATCGTAAGTCAAAATCTAATTTATACTGATTTATTATAGATATATAAGCAACAATATACTCACAATAGTAGTCATCCTGTAGGGTGTCTCGTCGTTAAAGTAGTGCGGGTTGGGGATGCGGCGCGGGGCCCACTTGCCGCGGTACTGCGGGTTGGGGACCAGCGGGGCGCGCCATACACCCTGCGGGTACATTCATGTCAGTATTGTCACAATATAGTTAAAGTAGTGCGGGTTGGGGATGCGGCGCGGGGCCCACTTGCCGCGGTACTGCGGGTTGGGGACCAGCGGGGCGCGCCATACACCCTGCGGGTACATTCATGTCAGTATTGTCACAATATAGTTAAAGTAGTGCGGGTTGGGGATGCGGCGCGGGGCCCACTTGCCGCGGTACTGCGGGTTGGGGACCAGCGGGGCGCGCCATACACCCTGCGGGTACATTCATGTCAGTATTGTCACAATATAGTTAAAGTAGTGCGGGTTGGGGATGCGGCGCGGGGCCCACTTGCCGCGGTACTGCGGGTTGGGGACCAGCGGGGCGCGCCATACACCCTGCGGGTACATTCATGTCAGTATTGTCACAATATAGTTAAAGTAGTGCGGGTTGGGGATGCGGCGCGGGGCCCACTTGCCGCGGTACTGCGGGTTGGGGACCAGCGGGGCGCGCCATACACCCTGCGGGTACATTCATGTCAGTATTGTCACAATATAGTTAAAGTAGTGCGGGTTGGGGATGCGGCGCGGGGCCCACTTGCCGCGGTACTGCGGGTTGGGGACCAGCGGGGCGCGCCATACACCCTGCGGGTACATTCATGTCAGTATTGTCACAATATAGTTAAAGTAGTGCGGGTTGGGGATGCGGCGCGGGGCCCACTTGCCGCGGTACTGCGGGTTGGGGACCAGCGGGGCGCGCCATACACCCTGCGGGTACATTCATGTCAGTATTGTCACAATATAGTTAAAGTAGTGCGGGTTGGGGATGCGGCGCGGGGCCCACTTGCCGCGGTACTGCGGGTTGGGGACCAGCGGGGCGCGCCATACACCCTGCGGGTACATTCATGTCAGTATTGTCACAATATAGTTAAAGTAGTGCGGGTTGGGGATGCGGCGCGGGGCCCACTTGCCGCGGTACTGCGGGTTGGGGACCAGCGGGGCGCGCCATACACCCTGCGGGTACATTCATGTCAGTATTGTCACAATATAGTTAAAGTAGTGCGGGTTGGGGATGCGGCGCGTGGCCCACTTGCCGCGGTACTGCGGGTTGGGGACCAGCGGGGCGCGCCATACACCCTGCGGGTACATTCATGTCAGTATTGTCACAATATGCAGATACAACCAGTAGGGAAACTTCATACAAACGTCCGAAATGACTCACGCACACACAGCACTCACGCGTGTTTACGAGAAAGTAAGGGTATTCTTATAGAGTCTGGCTAGCCAAAGCTGAACCCAGTAAGAGGCGGCAAATTTAAAAAATAACTGGTAATATTGGCTTAGTTAGGAAAAATTTTTTTTTGATATTTTTGATATTCTTAGAGGTGATCATAGTATATGGGTACATTAGGAACACAACAAACCAGAATTTAAAAGTTATTAAAGGATGTGGTAGCCCTGTCAATAAAACATTTGACTTACATTATTTTTTTTTTGTATTTACTAATCATCGTAACTCTTTACTAATTATTATTATAAATAAAAGCTGCCGCACAGCATTCTCTATAGTTTTACCCATATATCAACATTAAAACCATTTGAACCTTTTTAAACAAAACTGACAACTAACTACGCAGAAACGCCATGATAACATTCAGATAGTGTGGCCACTACAAAAAACACTGGGTTCAGCTTTGGCTGGCCAGACTCTATCTACTAATTGTCATAATACCCTTACGATTGATAAAAATGTAAATTGATGAAAGATAAAAGTCGTAACATAAAATTACATTTAAAACATTTTTATTACTTTTTATCGCTTTCACTAAGAATTGGTAAATTTTCAAAAAAAAAAAAAATTAAAATGTCACATATTTTTTAAACTAAGTTTCGGGTAGGTAATATGTATATTTTTTTACTGCAAAAGAGCTATACTTTCACCATTTTAAAACTATTACCTACACCCTGTACATCGGGTACAAGACATCTGAACTACAAGTATGCATGTATTCGGATGGGTGCGTGTATGTGCCTGCACGTGCGCGTGTGTGTATTTGTTTAAATGTACGTTTTCATATGTCTGTATGTCTATTATATATACCTTATAATTAGGATTAGGCACAAGTGGCGGGCTCCAAGCCCCACAGCCAGGTGCAGCGGAACACTTGGGGTTGTCAACGAGAGGCGCTTCCCATTCACCGTCCATTTCGTCCTCCCAGTCGGATGGCTTCACCGCGTCCGGGTCTGTGCACGGACAGACATACGGATTAAAATAGTATTAAAAATGACCTATACACAAATCTAGACAATTTTTATAAGAGGGCAACATTTGTAATTTGTAGAGTTTGTGTCGTTATTAATTATTAGATTAAAATATTTTTGTAATATTACAAATCATTTGTAATATCACACTCAAAAAAAAAAAACAATTTAAAAAAAAAATCGGTATGTTTTAGGTAAAATGAGGGCATTCAACTAAATACTTTACTTTTACTACTTTTTTTAAGAACTTCTATATTACTCTCTCCATTCAATGAAAGGCCAATTCAGGGATGGCATTCTTAAAAATTCCTCCAAAGTACATTTTCCAATACTTAAAAATTACCCTACCCCTATAAACCTCGCACTAGTAATCTTTCTCACCAGGAATCATTTCCGGCTCATCATCGAGCCAACCTTCAGGTTTGATAGCATTGGGGTCCACGATTTGAGCTGGTGCTTCCTCGTCCCAGTCCTCTGGCTTTGTGGCTGTTGGGTCTACAATCTGTAATAACAGAACAACTTAATTGTTTCCACATTGACAATAATAATAATTAGTAAAGTTATAATTTACAATTTTATTTAATTTTAGTTTTTAAAGTAAGGCACAAATAATCCATACTAATATTATAAATGCGAAAGTAACTCTGTCTGTCTGTCTGTTACTCAATCACGCCTAAACTACTGAACCAATTTGCATGAAATTTGGTATGGAGATATTTTGATACCCGAGAAAGGACATAAGTTACCTTTTATTGCGAAACCACGGGCGAAGCCGGGGCGGACCTCTAGTTATTTTATATATATATATGTAGAAGGAAAATAATTAGGTCAAGAAGCGATTCGCCTGATCGAGAAACTTAAGGGTGCATTCCATCAATAATGTTCGAGGATGTGTACCGAATAATGTGTTTGTTTAAACCAATCATATCATTTACTTTGAAGCGTTTAGCGTTTGAAGCGTTTAGCGTTTGAAGCGATACTATTGGTTCTTTACAAACAAGCGCGTTCCATCTTAGACCGTATCTCAGCTTAACATCAGGCGAGATTGTGGTCCAGCGCTTCCCTATTACCAATAAAAAAAAAATGTCGCCGTCATCTGGTCGAATCTGCTTTTTCATTAAATGACTAGTGCGTTCATTGATTGACGACATTCAATTACGTCTTTAAATTATTACAAGATAGTAATAAAACAAATAAATTACCTTTTCCCTCTCATCCCAGTCCTCCGGCTTCTTGTCATTAGGGTCATCAATTTCCTCTGGAGGGTTCACGGGTGGGGTAAAGTCTTCCAAAAGAGAACCAGCGTTTGCTTCTTTGTTATCTACGTAGATAGTGAATGTGTTGTCCGGACGGATGACTAGTGTGTATAGATGGGGCTCTTTGTCTTTGTATATGTCGTCTAGACGCTGACTGGAGGAATAAATAGAATGTAAGTAAAAACAAGGAATTTGTCACAGAAGATAGAAAATTAAATTTTTAATGATTTTATAAATTTATACGCTGTTTAAACCAACTAATTCTTCTTCTGCTACAATCATTTAAAAAAATACCCTGTAAATATTATAATCTATTTCCGGGTACAATTTGAGTGAAGATTGAATCAACCATTTTTATGAAAAATATTTTTTGATTTTAAAAATTACATGGACTACCTAACTTAAAAATTCATTTCATAGTAAATAATCTCTGACTCACGTGGGTTTTTTCGCATGTTTCTCTTCGATGGTACCATTCTTGGGGTTCTTGTGTCTGAAGATGAAGTGCAGCTTATTATCGTTTCCACACTTGTCGGGGCCAAACATGATAGTGTATGGGGTCTGGTCGTGGAACTGTTTGAGATCGTTCTTGGTGTTCACCCCCTGGGAGAGGAGCTTGATGTACGCACCGCCGCAGTTCTGGCCTTCCTGTGAAGGTAAATATTCATATGAATGAGGTGTGTCATTTTTAGTTATAACATCTATTTGGAAAAAAAAATGCGTCTGGAATTTTATAAGTATTTTTTACATACTCAGCGTATGCAAAACTATAACCTCCCTTGATCTTAGTACACCAACAGTGGGATACCCTGTATAGGGCTAACTTTTTTTAAACTTGTTTTTGATCTGGCAATTTTAAGGTCATTGTCTTAATTGATTAAGGGCCGATTTTTCAATGCCCAGATAAACAGCTAGATAGACTTTATTCTTCAGGTAACAAAATATTCAATTTTTCAATAGACGAATAGGACGTATCTATCGAATAACTACGTTATTTGAGGAATAAATCTATCTGCTGCTCCAACGGCCAGATAGCGTGCTATTCGACGATTAGACGTTTGAGTTGACAACTGACGCGTCAAATTTGGGATATTTTCGTATGTAATAACATAGAGCGTAGAATTTTTACAATAAAGCCTCTTTCTATAAAATAATTATCAATTAAAATCATATTGAAATTTATGTTTTTGATAGTACCTACTGATGATCATGCCATTGAAAATTTGCCGGACGCTGCCTTTATGTCGTTTCCATCGTAATATTATAAATTTTAACACAAATTTAATCAAAACTCTTTACTCGAATCAAAACAATAATCAACAATCATAGAACACAAGATAAACTTAAAATGCACTCCTGACGTGAGTCATAATGACGGTTGTTGACATATTGCAAGTTGACTCTATCCCGCTCTAACCTGACTAATTTAATATGTTTGTTTCGCCACTCCAAGAGCAGAGCTGCCAATATGGAAATATTTGGTCGAAATAACGATTGAAAAATAGGCGAGCCGTTATGAGTTAGATAAGCAATTGAATAAATCTATTCGAGGGGTAGTTATTAGACTGTTTATCTGGGCATTGAAAAATCGGCCCTTAAATTGATAAAGGCATAAAGAGAATAAATATTGAAGAGATGGAAAGGCGAACGATAATGCTACTAGCACATATAATAGACCAGAACTTAATTGGTTGATGGTTATGGCTTCAATAGTTATGAAATAAGCAAATAAATGAAACATATTCTTAAACTTTTTACATTTATCCGACCGTTTATCCGTTCAATGCTTGACCAGTATTCATAAAAACAAAGAAAGTATTTACCTAACTATTTTTTTTCGCAAATATTTATACAAATTATATTTAGCAGGGGGTAATGATCTCCTGTTTTTAAAATGCAGTGTCATATTGTAAAGTACATAATAAATAATAAACACGTGGAATATGAACATGGCATACATCCAAAATTAGGATCGGAAATGTATCTTTTATAAATACACGTTCACGTCATTGTACTCGTTAATATTTACGATTCGGAAAATGCGTGTTTTATGTACTATTAAGGTGTAACGTTTTTAGTGTAAAATATTTTTTTGGGGGATTCATATCGGAAAGCTACTCAAATATTTGTAACAGTACCTCATGGAAACGGCTGAACCTATAGTTATGTCCTTGTTTTAATTTTATGAGTTAATGAGTTTTAGTTTATTTAATGAGTTGGTTTTCAATGCAAAGAATTGATCTCCATGTAGGTATTTCCGAAAAACATAGTAGCCTTTGTTTCATGTAACAGGGTACTTAATGAAATGATGAATAAAATGATTTTAACAAAAATATTTTCTAAAAATATTATTAAACAATGTTTTTTTTTCTATTTTCAAACCATTTATAAAAATTCAAAGTAAGACGCAGTACATATCTTGTATTTCACATACTTTCTAGAATGTTCTAAGCCGATAAGCCAATTAGCGCCGCGCTAACATAATATGAACTATGAATGTACATAGGCCACGTTGAATTAGCTAATATTATGATGAAAGAAAACTGCAACTTGCAAAAGAAAATTTGAAAAATAATTTTCATATCTTGGCGTGTACTGAAATATCTTTGGTTTGGAAAACGCTACAAATGTGAAGTGAAGTTGTTTTTATTTTTTCCGCTGGTTAATCACCTTTTTTTCTTCCATTGGCCGATTTTACTAAGACAATAAAAACGTCTCGCCGAATTTATATTTATATACTCAATTTACAAACAATGGCAATAATTGAAAATAAATAACATTATACATACCTACATGTAAGGTTAATTAGTTTCTCACATACCTAATTAGTTATTACGCAAACTATAATCTTGCAATGGTTAAAACTTAAAAGCGAGAGTCAATTAATTAATATTGACCCTGAATTCATGATAAATTTCAACAGTTAACGAGAATTATAAGAAATTATAAATTTAGATTTAGGGTTCATTTTAAAAAGAGACAATACAATATTTTTATAAATATTTATATATAAATATTGTATAACTCATAATTACCCAGATATATTTTTACACATTCCGTATTTTTTTCTAAATTATAATTTTAATTATTTTAATACAATAGTAACATAACATTGAAGTAGCTATCTGTTATATCATAGTTAATGGTTTGTTTTTTACTGTGCTTATTTATTTATATGAATAAGGAAGACATGAAATTAAAAATTTTTTTAGACTGTCTTTTTAACATTAATTTATATTGACCCTGAATTTATGAAAAATTACAAAAGATAAACACGACGAAAAATTTAGTTTGAGGCTTTAGTTTTGATCATGACGGCGACATTAAGGTCAAAGCTGTCAATTAATCACATAGCACATCTCATAAAATATAATAATTTACCAACTTGAAAATATACTTATTTTAACTCTTATTACAATACCTGCATAGTGACTTCATACTGCACAACAAATGGTTTGTCTTTGAACTCAAACGGTCTGTCCAAGAGCGTAGCGATGGCCGCATGCTTGGCTTCAGTTGTCAAAACTAGACCTAAATCATCCTTGAGAAGTCGGCGGGATGGGGCTTGAATCTGAAAGTATATGTTATTATAATAGTTGTAGACTATCATAGGATCTATGAGAAGTTTAAATATGAAAAGTACATCATATGTTTCATTCCTTGGTTCCAAGGTTCACACATGACATGTAACATGCTACGGGTCCTTAGTTTGATTGTAGGTGGAGACTAGCAAAAAAAAAATCAATATTTAGGTCTAGCCCAATACTTCTCAAAAAATATATGTTTGAGTTTGAATTTGATAAAAAATTCATTTGCATCTGCCTACTATAGAACTTCGGAATTTGACTTTGTTAAAATTATCTGATATTTGATTGTTAATAACTCAGGCCCTGGAACCACAGACACAATAGAAAATCTATTGTGTCGTGGACTGATCGGGCCGCTTGGGGTTCAATGGGTTAATGGTAACATGTAGAGTATCTTTTTGTTATTTTTGCCTAAAATAACAAGTCAAAAGCCTTTCTTGCAAGAAAGGGTAAACACATAAATTAAAAAACAATAACCCTCACCTCCCACTGCCCGTCATATTTAGCTATATTCTCGTCAACACCCTGTTTCTTAGCCTCAGATTTCACCCATCTCTTCTTGAAGGCTGCTTCATTGTCAAAGTGCTCAGCTAGATACACTTTCTTTGGGTCAATTTCTGGTGTCTGATATCCATCTTCTTCTACCTGTTTATACATAATTTTATTTATGGTAGGCAGTAAAATTATTTTTTCAATTAACATTTAGTTCATGTTCATATTCAGCAATATCATTTGAATCATTCCCAACTTTCTTAGGCTATTCCTATAATATTTAAAATATAAAACAAAATGTTGTTTTAAATTCATTGCCATAATGATAGTCACCCATAATACAGTGTTGGGATTTGCTTGCAAGTGGCAGCATGACATTATCAACTAGGCTTTTCAAATCATTTGCCTCATTCAAGTCAACTAAAAGGTGCTGGACGCTGGTTTATAAAGAACCTAGACTATCAATAAAATACCTGATTTAAATAATTTGCTGAGACACATACCTGATAATATAGTCTATACTTTGTTAATTAAAAGTTCACTCAAGGTTCTTGGGTGAGAGTTATAGAAATGAAATAACTCGGGATATCTTCATAACCAAGTCAATAAACTAAAATACAATTTACTAGGCTAGTCACACATTTTATCCGTCTCTAAATTCTAATCATATCACATTGTAAATAATTCTTATCTGATTGTATGTTCTCTACCTAATGACACTTCAATTTCGAAATATTCAAAGGAAACCTTTGCATATTTTGACGGTGATGATATTTCTATAAATCAGTTGTGATCGGAAGCTCACTAAACATGAATTGTCGAGAAAATCAAATTAATTAGTAAAACTGTATGAAAGTAGGTCAAATAAAAACACCTATATCTAACCTCAACAGTAACTCCATCGTCTGCATTTTCGGCCTCAGCATGAGCACACGTTGTTGCAACAAGCACAATAAATGCGCTTGTTAAAATAACTCTAAATAGAGCCATCTGTAATAAATCCGAACCGGTTATAGACAGCCACGAACAAATCGTAATCTAATTAAATAAATAAGCCGAAGTCCAACCGGCGCAGTACATACGTTAAATATAATATGAAATAGAGGCCGGATGACGGAAGTTCTCAATAAAAACAATTTTAATAAAATAACGAAATGCACTTCCTTGCAGTGATTTTTTTAATTAATTGTAATTGTTAGAATTATGTATATTTTTAAATTACCTACATACCTTGCTCTAAAGGAATCTTTAAACGCACGAACACATAAATCAATTTCTTTCAACAATTGTTTATATTTATTAAAGTTGAAACAAACGAAATCTGAAAGCCGCAATAGATCTCAATTCTCAAATAATATATTGGTTTCAAATTGAATTAAGCATGCTTGCAGAAGTCGGTTTGTAGGATAAATCTATTTTGATTCGTTGTCCACCTATATTTTTACTCTGTGGTTTGCTTCTATTGGCTATTTACTTAATACCAAGCCTGTTTCCACCAATAGCGATGGAACAGTTGTCCCGTGTCCGACAATCCGACATTTGTCGATAAATGTCAGATTCAGTGACAAAAGATGATGAGGTTTTTAATTCGTATCTGGCAAGTTAACAATAATTAAAATTTAATATTTAAATTAGTACAATTGTGAATTTATTGAAATAAATTTATATTTTATATAATATTATATATATATGTATTGCATTGACTTTTTTTATATGAAAGGGATACAGGTGACTGCGGTATAGTGGGTATAGGTATTAAAAACTTATTTTTCATCGTTTTTATGAATACAATACAACCTTCTTAGAAATTTATAAACAAACATTGAGATCACATAATATATTATGTATATGTCAAGTATATGTTTATTTGATGCTGTGCGTTTCACTTTAAAACAAATAAAAAATTAGCGTGCAGTTACGCCATATGGCGTATGTTGAGCGAAACATAAGTGATGTAGGCGGTGTCGTCTCCATATGTATATCTCAATGTTAACAAAACATCAACCTTTATAATTTTTCATATATAAGTGATTTTTTTAAGGTACATTCCTATTTCTCAAGAATCTTATATCTTGGTATTTCTATAAGTACTGTTCATACATTCGTATTCGACATTCCTTACTTTAATGGAAAAAAAAATAACGAGAATTTCACTATAAAGTAAATAATGAATAAATAAAAATAAAGTGATACAAAGTCGCTTTCTGTGTCCCTATGCCCCTTTGTATGCTTAAATCTAAGCTGGTAATTAACAAATAAAATAACGACGTGTGGCACTCGGGGACTGCCGCGGTAAAGCTATTGCATGCTATACCTTCAAGCCAGAGTGGGGAGCGTGTGTTTTTTGACGTGACAACGTCATAATTCGATAGAGCCGGCTGCACGCACGAAAAAACTTGACTCATGCGGCGTTACCTCGCTCTGAGGCGTTCCGTGTAAGGCTTGAAGTGCAAGCGAGAACACGGAACGAGCGACAAAGAAACACAATCGTTGTCACGTTCAATTATCGTCAGTAAACCGACTTTACAGACAACCAATTTTTTTCGTTACGGAATTTCTCGATTCAGTCCCCACGCTCAAGGCCCGCGATAGAAGCTATGCAATAGCTTAAAAATTATATCAGTTTATCTCACATATTCACACACATAATATTCCAATTCCATCAAAGAGTATAAAATATTTTTGGAAATGGCAAGTATATTAATTCCAATTCGAATGTCAAATCAAATAAAAAAAACATTGTCAAAATTTATTTGTAATTTGACTTTAGCCCAATCACAAACAGCAAGTTGCGATTTACATCCTGTAAAGATTCACTATTGATTTTATTGAAGTATTTAAAAAATTATGAGTAGGTATGTAAAATAGTAAAGTGTACGAACATTACAGCTGTGTGAGAAAATCTTTTTGTTGTACTATCATTTATTACTTATTATAGAACGATGAATATTTTTTAAAAAGTAAAAGGCAAACCTTGTCGCCTGTCGGCTGTTTACTTGTTTGCCGGTTCCTTTACTGGCTGGGTTCCATGTAAAATTGATCAGGTTTCGTACAAAAAAGGGTTTATAGCACCAGTGTCTGGTTATTGTATTTACTTGTTCTCAGGAAGCATTTCAAGGTAAGTAATTTATCTATGAACTCGTCAAAATTAGTGCTATTAATATTTATATTATCTTATCTCATTATAATGGGTACACGACAATTCCTGTGATTTATCTAATATATTTGGAGATATTGATCTGCAATCATTGAACTATATTTATATCCATTTCTTGGAAAAGCAGACAGTTTATTATTGTTAAGTGTAATAATTATTATTATTACGAGCGCTAATAAAATATTTTTTTTTTATGTAGCTTAAATCATAATTATTCTTTTACCCAAAGTATCCGATACTTACATACCTACAATTAAAAAAAATACTGTATATGTTTTTTATATTTCAAAGGTACAATTGTGATGCGGCGCAACTTTTTGAGGCTGTTACGGCTACGTAACCTTATTATAATAATATTAATTGTGGCCACAGTATATATATTGAGAACAAAGGATGTAAATTCAATATCAATAGAACCTTTGAAGCAGACACTCTTGGGCAGTGGAAAAAAGGATTATTTTGAACCAACAAGCTTAAAAGTAGGTGAAAGAAACCATACAAATCTTATTGCAATTGATATGCTGTATTCTATCTGACTTATATGGTTTTACACCTTACCTGCATGAATTAGATTTTTTGTATCAAGCCTTATTTTTTTAAAGGAAAATTTAACTACTTAGTAGTAAAAAAAATGATGAAAATCCTAAAAAATATTGAAACTTTTGATTATATAAAAGAAAATCTCTGTATACTAGTGTGATGTTAAAAGATAACTTATCAATTTTAATATTAATTCCAGAAAATAGACTGGCACAATTACAAACAGATAAAATATGAAAGGAAACGAGTGGGTGTGTATAATTTGATATATAAAATATTTTCTTTAACAATAAATATTGTGGAAATGTATACAATTGATCTTATTTAATGTTACTGAACTACTGACAAAAATTAAATCATTAAAATTTTAAGGTATCGGCGAGCAAGGACTGCCTGCTCATTTATCGAAAAGAGAAACCAATCTGGAGAAAGAGTTATATTCAGTAAATGGATTCAATGGAGCCCTAAGTGATAAGATACCTCTCAATCGCTCCCTACCAGATATAAGGCATCTGGGGTGTCAAAAACGTCTCTACATTGAGTCATTGCCAACTGTGAGTGTAGTTGTACCATTTCACAATGAACATTGGAGCACATTGCTTCGAACTGTGGTCAGTGTGCTGAATAGATCGCCGGAAAAGTTGATCAAGGAGATATTCTTAGTGGACGATGCTAGTACCAAAGGTAAGTTGTATAAATGTTGTATGTAAGTGCAAAAAAGTAAAATTGTTCACTATTTAGTGTACGAATGATGTTTGTGTTGAAATAATTTGTTAAATAGTTTGTTTTAGTTTTGTTTGTATGGTATTTTGTTGTATTTATAAAACTATTAATTAAAGATTTCTTTCACAATTACAATATAGTGATTTCTTGTGGATCTGAATATCTTTGCAATATTTAAAATATGTAATTATTTTAAATAGTTTTAGCATGATGTCAATTAAGGCAGGATGTGTCGAACATAAAGTGTTCAAAATATTTGTTCAAGAATTATGTGGGAAATACCATGTACTGTTTTACTATTTAATTCACTGATAATGCAAAGATAACATAAATTTTTAGAGTAAATTATTATAAACTCTGTTAATGAATATAATATAATATATGTACACTACTAATTTAATGATTTTTATTCAAATGTATAGAAAATTGAGAAACATCATATTATATGAGTCTTATAAGACTGGGTTGGTTAAAAAAGTATGTTTGTTAAAAAAGTTAGAAAAGCATGCGCCAAGGTTTAGCTTACACACTATCTAGTTATTTAATATGTTATTCTAGTTTGTAATCTATCTATACTAATATTATAAAGAGGAAAGGTTTGTAATTATGTCTGGTTTGTAATCATGTATGTATGTATGGTTTTCACGGATAAACTACTGGACCAATTTCAAAAATTCTTTCACCATTAGAAAGCTGCATCTTCACTGAGCAACATAGGCTAGGTTTTATCCCGAGAATCCCACGGGAACGGGAACGGGAACTATGCGGGTTTTTCTTTGTAAACGCGGGCGAGGCCGCAGTGATTCATAAAAAAGTAATATTTGTTCAGCAATACAAAATGTAATATTTGTTGAAATTGAATGTTTGAGAAAACACTCAATTTGAATATTATTAGATAAAATTTTCTACCTTATAATTGGTAATGTTTACATTATAAATGAGAGATTTTTTAAGATTGGATTCAACCTTGTGTCTTTCACCAGCGTTAAAATGTCTCAATGTAATAATCTCAATATGTTTCAGATTTCCTGAAAGAAAACTTGGATGAATATCTCATGTATAACTATCGAAAAGTGAAGGTAATTCGTCTTAAAAATCGCAGTGGATTGATAACAGCGAGATTGGCTGGTGCGAAGCAGGCAACGGCTGATGTGCTGCTGTTTCTAGACTCCCATACAGAGGCTAATGTTAATTGGTTACCGCCATTGTTAGGTATAGTATGTATGGATATTAATTATTATTAAGAAGTATTTGTCGATAGGCTTTGTGTAGTTTTACTAATGTAACATGCTTTAAATATGTTATGATACATTTTTTTATTTAAAAAATATGTAAAAATGTCATTCTTTAAAAAAAGGCTAAAAAACCATTAAGATAACCATTTCTTTTTTTAAGTGGATTAAAATTTTTCAAAAAATATATTTTTTGTCAAAATTTATTTCTGATTCGAAATCGCTAGAATTTTCTGTTCTAAAATATTTTAAGTCAAATTCTCAAGAATATTCATATTAACATTGGTTTGCACCATAATCGTTCTTAAAGTTACGATTTTTTCTTCTATTTCTTATTAAAAAAAAAAAACTTCCAGAGCCCATAGCGCTGGACCCTCGCACAGTAGTATGTCCATACATAGACGTGATCGCATACGATACCTTTGAATACCGAGCTCAAGATGAAGGGGCCCGGGGAGCATTCGATTGGGAATTGTATTATAAAAGACTGCCGCTGCTGCCTAGAGATGTGGAAAACATGCCTGAGCCGTTTGAGTAAGTATTATTCGTGATTTTTTTTTGTTTGTTTTTAAAGTGTTTTTTGGAGTGTATTTTATATACCTATAATGTTCTTATTTAATTTAGGTGGTAATGACTACCTGATGATGAAAAGAAAAACAATAGAAGCGTGTTGCTCTGAAAGAGAGAATTTTTTATTACATCAATATTACAGTTACATATTATAGTTTAAAATTACACTTCTAAGACTTTAATCTTAAAAATAAACTCACCTGAAAGAGAGAAACAACATTTAAAGCTATTGTTTTACAATTTTAATTCAATTGGTATAACCTCCTTATTTCTTAGTCGCACGTGACGCAGCAAGTGATCTTTTTAATTATAGAGTAATGTCAAACCATAGTGTACAAACACCCACAGAGTAAGTAATGACAATTGACAGCCAATTTTAAAGGAAGTCTCACATGAGAACTTCATTTACATCTCCCCCCCCGAATCGAATAAATGAAATTTAAAAGGTTTGCTTGTTTTATTCTACTACTGGAATAAGCTTTGTAATATGAAAATAATTCGACTCTAACTTTTTGTGACCCGTATTTACTTTGTAAATTGAATTTGAAATTTTGTCTATAATTTGATATGGTCCTATTTTCAATTCATCCAGTTTTTTTCGATTTAGCCTATTTCCGTTTTCTACATATACAGAATCTCCGACTTTTAGTTCACAATGTTTTCTATT
Source organism: Colias croceus (assembly GCF_905220415.1). Classification (NCBI taxonomy): domain Eukaryota; kingdom Metazoa; phylum Arthropoda; class Insecta; order Lepidoptera; family Pieridae; genus Colias; species Colias croceus. Next base: position 1,305,468 of record NC_059541.1, on the reverse strand, counting down.
TTTATCAAATTTTTGTTTATTATAGTTGTGCGATTTTATACTATTTTTTAAGGCAATTTTGCGGTCTCGAATTAGATGATTCTGTGTTATATTTTGTTTCAGTTCCTCTGGTAGAATGTCAACATTTTTACCTTCTAATAAATATTTTGGGGAAAATCCCGTTACACTATGTTCTGTTTCGTTATATTTGTCGGTGCACTCATGAGCAATGGTTGTCCATGCAATTTTATCTCTCTTTTCATTAATCTTACATCTAATTTTATTAACTAACGTTTGGTTTAATCTCTCGTTTAGTCCGTTTGAAAATGGCGCATTTACTGCTGTGAAAACAATAGGTATATTTTCTTCTTTTAAATATTTTTTGAAATCATTTGAGTTTATGCCAGGATATTGGTCTGATAGGATTAAGGCAATTTTATAATCTTGTGTTACTTTTTTGACAAGTTTTATGAAATCATCCGCATTCTGAGTTTTTGATGTCAGAATATAGGCGTAACGAGTGAAGTGATCCACTAATAGATGCAAATATGTTTTGGTTGAACGAGTACCACCAAATCCCCCTATGGTGTCAATAGACACAATTTCAAACGGATAAGTAGCCGGACCTAAGTGAGACATCTGTCCAAATTTGTAATTTCCTCTAGATTTATTTTTTATGCATACATCACAAGTTTCGCAAAACTTTTTTATATTATTTGATAAATTTTTCGCTTGATAAAAGGGCTTAATTTTATTTTCCATTTGTTGTCTTCCTAAGTGACAGTAATAGTAATGTACATGTTTTATTATTTTTTTGCTTAACTCCTCAGATAGTACAATCTTTTCATTCTTTCCTATCTTTTTATAATATATATTATGTTTGAAAATTAATTTATTTGTATTTTGTTTTATATCCTCATTTTTATCTTGGTCCTCTTTTATGTCTTTTAATTTAATAAAGTTCACTACTTTTAAACTGCAATCTTGATTATCATATGATTCCAATACCGGATTTCTACTTAAGGTATCTGCCTCTATGTTATATTTACCTGGAGAATAAATTATTTTAAAATTAAACTGTGACAAATAATATGTTAGACTCCCCAGTTCTTCATCTGTTCTACTTTTTATATTCATATTTTCCAATGGTTTGTGGTCTGTATAAACCGTAAATGTTTTTCCTATAAGCCAGTGTTGCCAGTATTTTACCGCCTCTTTTATTGCCAAACATTCAAGATATATGGCTTTCTTCTTTTTTTGAGAGTCGTTTAATTTTTTTGAAAAATAAGCACAAGGTTTTTCCTCACCGTTGGGTTGAATTTGTTTTAAAATCGCACCAATGCCTTGAATGCTAGCGTCTGTATACACATGTATTGGAAGGTCTGGATCAAAGATGGCTAGAATAGGTTTTGAGCAAAGTAGTTTTTTTATAGTTTCAAACGATTCTTGACATTTATCCGACCAAATGAATTTCTCTCCTTTTCTTAATAAATTATGTAATGGATCAAGGATAATTGAAATATTTGGTACATACTTTCCATAAAAATTAATTTTTCCTAAAAATTGACGAACATTTTTTTGTGTTTTAGGAATTGGGAATTCTTTTATAGCTATCAAATTATCTTTTAGTGGAGTGACGGTATTGTTTTTTATTATGTGCCCTAGATATTTTACTGAGTCCTGTGCAAAGTTGCATTTTGTGAATTTTAATTTTAAACCTTCTTTTAAGATTGCTTCTAATAATAAAGATAAGTGTTCAATGTGTTTTTTAAATGATTCTGAAAATACTAAAATATCGTCTATATAATTTACAGTAAAATCCGACAGTTTATGTTTTCTTATAATGCTACCCAATATTCTCTGAAAAATAGCCGGTGAAGTCTTTAAACCAAAAGGTAGACAGGTCCACTGAAAGTGAGCATCCTGTGTAACAAATGCTGTTTTATGTCTATCTTCAATTTTAAGAGGTATGGACCAGAACGCTGAGTTTACATCTAACGTTGAAAAATATTTACATTTTCTTGTTTTAATCATTAATTCCTCAATTAACGGAAATGGTTGTGATTGGGGAACTATAATTTTATTTAATTCTCGAAAATCTATACATAGCCTTGATTTTCTTCCTTCATCTTTTTTAAATGCTAGTGTTATGGGAGCAGCAAAAGGGCTGTAAGACTCCTCGATTAAATTTTTTTCTAGTAATTTTGAAATTTGTATTTCTATTTCTTTCATATCTTCAATGGAGCACCTATATGGTCTCTTACTACAGTATTTATCTATGATCAAATCTATATGAGCTTCATAACCTTTTACAGTGCCTACGTCATATTTGTCTCTAGCAAAAATTGAACTATATTTGGATATAAGATTATGAATAGCTGATTTTTCCTGATGTTGTAAATTATTTACTGAAATATCAAAATTATCTACTGGCATATTTTCATTAAAGTTTATTTTATATTCATCAATAGTTTCTTTTTTATCTTTATAATATAATGTATTATCTTGATTTTTCCCTATGTCACTACCCAAATATCCAGCAAATTTTTTTGTGTTTATAGATTGGTTTTCTTTATCTTTTATGTATTTTTTATAATGGTTATTTTGGGTGATATCTAAATTTTCATTTTGGGTTAAGTGAAATTTTTGTATACAGTCTAGTCCAAGTAGGAAGTTATAATCAAAGTTTTCTTCGTCTATAACAAAAATGTTGACATATTTTTCAATTTCAAAAATTTTAATTTTTAATTTTACCATTCCTAATGTTTTTTTTACGCCATTAATTGTTTTTAAACCTGTATTTGTATTATAAGTAGGTATTTTTTTTATAGATAATAATCTAGAATTTATTAAGGACACATTAGAACCTGAATCATAGATTCCTGATGTTTCCAAAGTGTCATTAATTAGTAATTTAACTTTTATTAATGGCGGCACAATCAGTTTTTTGGGTTAATTTCATTTAATTCGGTCTCTAATTCTGAATTATTAACGCTCCTTATATAATCTTTTTTTGGCCTGTCATTATTTTTAATTTTGAACCAACATTGGGATTCAGGGTGGTAACGTATGCCTTTATTCTCTTTTTCACAAATTTTACATGGACTAATCATAGGTTTTACATTTTTCTCTTTTAGTTTATTTTCCAGAGGTCCTATCTTTTTATCAAATGATTTTATGTTTACCTTATGCTCTAATCTTCTTATACTATTAAATAGGTCTTTAATTTCTTTTAAACTATTCCTATCAATATTATCCGCAATAAAACTAGGTAATCCAGTGGCAATCAGATCAATTAGAGTGATTTTATCTATGGATTTATTTATTTCTAACAGTAGTTTTTCTTTTTTTAACGCATATTCCAGTAACGAGCCCTGCCTGTATTTATATAACATTGCATACCTGATCGGTGACCAACCCTTATCTGCAAAAGTATCACAAAAGTTTATTTTCCACACTGCCCATTCTGAATTTATGGTGTGCTTTATAAGCATGGAACTATACCAGTCTAAACAAGAATCTTCTATAAATAACCTAAAAATTTCAATTTTTCTGCTATCTTCTATTTCCATTCGTGCACATTCCGCTTCAAAAGTATTCATCCACTGAGACACATTAGTTATTTTGCTATTGAATTTTTCAATAACAAATTTTTCTGCCAATCTGTTAACTGGTTTTGGTTTATCTTTTTTCATTTCAGCGAAGCCCTCAATGATCCTTGATAGTGATTCTTCGGAAATTCCTGATGTAGCAGATGGTGGTTCTGTTTGCTCCTCCAGTAAATATCCCATAAATTGTTTATTCCCATCTTCATCACAATAAACCATCTTCATCTCCGGTTTCATGGATACCCATACTTGTCGTTTCTCATGTCGTCTTTGTAATGTAGCCTTCACTTTTTGAAATATTTGGGTCTGTGCTATAGCCTCATGCAGTCTAACAGGTTGTAATTTATCTGGGATGGCAAAGGTTCTGCCCTCTAAATCCGTTATTTTCGTTACACAAATTATATTTGTTTTAATATCTTCACTGGCCTTGACCATGAATTCAAATTTTAATTTATCCATTATTGATGATTGAAAACTAGCTGTACAAATGTTGTTTTATAATGTTCTTATTTAATTTAGGTGGTAATGACTACCTGATGATGAAAAGAAAAACAATAGAAGCGTGTTGCTCTGAAAGAGAGAATTTTTTATTACATCAATATTACAGTTACATATTATAGTTTAAAATTACACTTCTAAGACTTTAATCTTAAAAATAAACTCACCTGAAAGAGAGAAACAACATTTAAAGCTATTGTTTTACAATTTTAATTCAATTGGTATAACCTCCTTATTTCTTAGTCGCACGTGACGCAGCAAGTGATCTTTTTAATTATAGAGTAATGTCAAACCATAGTGTACAAACACCCACAGAGTAAGTAATGACAATTGACAGCCAATTTTAAAGGAAGTCTCACATGAGAACTTCATTTACATACCAAAAAAGTGTGGAATTTTTTGATGTTAGTGTACAATGTTAATGAAATGCTTTCTTAAGTTTAGCTAATTTTTTAAAGATTTTCTTTCATAACAATCTTCTCGGACAATAAAAATAAACATAATTAGTTAAATCGGTTCAGATATGCATCAGTAACCAAAAAAATAAAATTACTGAATATATAATATTATGTATATTCATTTGATGAATAAATGTTTGAATTCGAGTTTAATATTTTAAATTGATATATTTTATTTTGTAGGAGTCCAGTTATGGCCGGAGGGTTATTCGCAATATCACGACTCTTCTTTTGGGAACTTGGCGGTTACGACCCTGGACTAGACATTTGGGGTGGGGAACAGTATGAATTGAGTTTTAAGGTATACTTTTACATTTTTTGAATTAAAAAAACGACGTGTGGCACTCGGGGACTGCCGCGGTAAAGCTATTGCATGCTATGCCTTCAAGCCACACCTCCGCCCGTCGGAGTGGGGAGCGTGAGGTTTTTTCGTTACGGAATTTCTCGATTCAGTCCCCGCGCTCAAGGCCCGCGATAGAAGCTATGCAATAGCTTAAAAATCGGTGTAATGCTTTATTCCTATGTAATATTTAATTTATAGCTATTTTACTTCATCTACATGTTCAGTTTAAATTCACAAATTACCTCAATTTCTAACGTATTTCTTTGCTATTCAACTTTCATATTTGATTGCGGTCCTTCAAATAAAGTGATGACCATAATATCAGTAATTTACATGGAAATAATATTTTTTTCTTGTCAATGCATCAGCTCTCGTCATGTTTATAAGAGAATGAATGTTTTTGTTATTTTTTTCATGTAAAAACATTATAAACTCACAAAAAAGCTAAATTCAGTTACTAAACTATAATGACCTTTCAGCACATAGATTTTTACCTTAAATTTTTTTACATAGGTGTAGTTGTAACAACTTTCACCTTAGTGATTTCTAAATAATTATTTACCATACATTTGTCCGCAGATCTGGCAGTGTGGCGGTCGTATGGTAGACGCGCCGTGTTCCCGCGTGGGGCACGTGTACCGAAAGTTCGCGCCGTTCCCCAACCCGGGACATGGGGATTTTGTGGGGCGGGTGAGTAAAAACAACAAATAAAAAAAAAATGTTTTTTTTGGGAAAAAAAAGTTTAAGAAATCGAAAAAGAAAACCTTTTTTCTGATTGATATCAGTTTATTGAGAAAAAAGTGTCCAGTATTTATGGTATTAACAGTTATAAGATTTTTTTTATGCTTCACTAGGCTAGGACAGAAGAATTTGTCTTGTATTTTCAACCAATTTTAAATTTTATATGATTCAGTTTCAAGTTTGAATTTCAAATGCATTTCATTAGCTTAATGATGTAGATAACTTTATGAAAAAAAAAAAAAAGAAATTACTAAGTATATTCTCATAGGGAAATGAATTGTCATTGCTATGTCTAAATTTACAAATGAATTGAGTATTTGAATAAAAAAAATTTATTGATTTTTTTAATGTATTTTAAACCCTTATTATTAATAATATTGATATTTAATGCAAAAAACTCCAAAAAAATTTTTTTCAATTAATTATAAGCAATTAAAAATTGATGAAATTTAAATTAAAATCACGTGACTATAAACGCGCCATGACTGGTCACCATAGATGTGACGTCAAAATGTTTTAGTTGTATACGTTTTTCTATCAACTGCAATGTGTGAAAACTAACATTATGACGTCACACGCGTCCGGGTGACGCTTCGGGAGTTGTCGGTGTGTTTTCGGTACTGGATTCAAAGACTAATTTTTATTTTGAAATAACTTTTGAATTATTGCAAAAAAAAAAATAAAAAAAATAGTTTTGTTATAAAACTAATATATAATCTTTCCATTTAGCACAAAAAAAAAAAATATTCAAATACTCAATTGTGAAATATAGAACCTAATTTTTCCTTATTTCAGAACTACCGCCGCGTTGCAGAGGTGTGGATGGACGAATACGCACAGTACTTGTACAAGAGACGACCAAAATACTTAAGTATTGATACTGGGGACATCTCGGAGCAGAAAGCTCTGAGGGAGCGGCTTAAGTGTAAATCGTTTAGGTGGTTCATGACTCAGGTATATAGCTTTTGGTATCAGTCAAGGTTAGTTTTTCTTTTGAGAGCGTGTTTTTTTAAATTGTATTTGATTTTATGATTACAATTAATATAGTTCTGAATTTTTAGTATAGTTCTGTTGCGTGCGTTGTTTTATTTTTTTTTATAAATCTATATTGTTATTTTTTTTCTTAATATGAAATAGCCTGTTTGTATTATATTGTATTAAAAAACATGTAACAAATTCCTTTCGGTTAGATGTGTTGTTTTTCCTTATAATTAAGTATTGATATTGTTTTTCAGATTGCTTTCGACTTAACAGTGAAATATCCACCTGTTGAACCTAGTCCGTTTGCTGAAGGCCGCGTGAGTAGATTTTTATACAGAAAACAATCAATTATCATAAATTAAGGATGTAATGGAGGAAAATAAAACAACGTTTTGGGTTGATCTTTTATTAGGCTAACCTTAAAACTAATACATTAATAATAATTAAGTACAATACATTTATTTCAAACATATTAACAATTATGTCCTTACGCCGTTATTCGAGGCCTTTAAACAATAATGAGAGAGAGAGACATCTTTGATTTCCGGCCGACATTACGTAGTTGTAGTTCCAATTATCTCCACAGAGGGCCTCGTTGTCGCGCTTCCGTTTTTTACCAGAGTGACGTTTGTACAGCTAAGCTTTTAAATAATGGTTTTCGCAGTAATTAGCTCATTGGCGTCTTAATTTTCGTACCGACAGTATATCTTGGGATAACGCTGTTAGCGTTCGTTTATTATCCTTTGGAATAAAAGTTGTAGTTTGCTATTATATTACGTTTTGAAAAAAAAAAAAAAATAACGTTTTTCAAATAAAAATTTTAAATACTAAAATTAGTAACAGTTTACAATTTAAATAGAAGTTGTCGTGTAAAGTGTATTTAAAATGAGTGACGGAAGTAGTGAGAAGATGCCAAATGATAATTTGGTATCCAGCGATTCTTCGTCGTCGTTATCGTCGGATGAAGAGGAGGTCGTACGTTTACCTAAAAAGACGGTTAAAAGAAAACGAAAAAGCAGCAAACCTAGTAAGAACAAGAAAACACGTAAGGAAAATGAAAGTTTGTCATTACTTTCAAATCAGGTCAGTGAAATACAGCATTTTCTTGCGAATTTCTCCTCTTGTTTTGGCTACTACCCGCCGGGGTATAGTTATTGTTCTGATGGAATTAATCTAGATAATTGTGATCATGTAAGCGAACCGGCTGTCGAGCCGAGCGTTTCTTTTAACTTCGATTTGACCACAAATTTAAAAGAGCCAACCGTAGCAAATACCTCAGCTGAACATTTGCAATTATTAAATTCTCTTCAACATTTTAATTCGGAGAATTGGACAAACGTACGTTATGCCGATATTCAAAAATTGTATAACGCTCGTCCGGGATTTGTTGATCTTGAAGTAAACGATGAAATTAAACAATTCGAAAAATCTAATAATTTAATTGCAACTGAAAAGTCGTTAAGTGCTATTACTCATGCGTTAATTATGCAAAGCGATGCGTTAAAAAAGGGCGTATCGGAATTATTACAATGGACTAATGACAGTGAGGAAATAAATAAAGAATCTTTGCTTTCTAAAATTAAAGAGACATTTTCGGGCAGTTTTCAAAAAAATTCTCTTGATTGCTTACAATTAGTATGCGGTCGGCGAGCGGATATTGTTGAACAAAGAAGGGATTTTTTCTTAAATTTGGTAAAAGATAAGTTTTTAAGGGTTAGTTTAAAAAAAGATTCCGCCTTCTTGTGAATATATTTTTGAAAAGGAAGCATTTTCTGAATTTTTAAAAATAAATGGCGGTATAAATAAAATTTTTTCGCAAAATAAATCCTCCTTTTCTGCGCAAGAAAAGCGAGCTATTTCTGGGTCCCAGGCTGCGCAACCTGGACCTAGTACGTTTATTCAGAACCAAACCGGTCGCCCCTTTGCACCGTTTGCGTTCAATTATAATAATAGTTTTAGACATTATGCACCTCCCAAAGGAGTGCGTCCTAATTATGACTTTAATGAGCGTTTATTTCGACCTCAATTTAGATCACAATCTAAGCAAATGCGTTTTAACCGACCGCAATCTAACAGTACTAGTGCCTCGCGTCCAAGAGGCAAAGGTGATAAAAGATTTTGACTATTTACAGACGTTTCGGGGGGGCAGGTTAACGGAGTTTGTGAGTATTTGGAAAGAGAGGGGTGCTCCAGAAGCACTGCTAAAAATAATAACAGGTTACAAAATTCCTTTTCAAGCGAAACCGCCCTTGGTCATGCCGCGCCATACCAAGGTCCACTATCAAACTGTTCCATCTGTCGAGATGGATTTGGCAATAAACAATATGCTAACCGAAAATATTTTACAGCATGCCCCCGAAACGCCCAGTTTTTTATCTACCCTCTTTCTAACACCAAAAAGCGACGGTTCAATGCGTCCAATTTTCAATTTAAAAAGACTGAATCAGTATCTCAAAATAACGAAATTCCGACTAATTTCGGTACATCGAGTTCCAGATTTTCTACAGCCGCACGATTTCATGGTAAAAATCGATCTCACCCAAGCGTACTGTCACGTGCCCGTGGCCGTGAGTCATCGCTGCTTTCTGAGGTTGATGTACAAGGGCCAGATGTTACAGATGACCTGTTTACCATTTGGGCTCGCAACAGCACCCAAGGTTTTTGCGTCCCTGACGAACTGGACAGCGGAATTTCTGCGCGAAAAAGGTATTCGAATCATTGTTTTCCTCGACGATTTTTTAATTGTGTGCCAGGACAGAGCCAAGCTCGTCAACCAAGTGGAGTTCGTGCTAAAAAGTCTACAGGAGCTGGGCTGGAAGGTAAACACCAACAAATCTATACTCTCACCTCAGACCTCTTTAGAATACCTGGGTATAGTATGGGACACGTGGCAGAACAGGAAGAGTTTACCACAAAACAAAATCCGGAAAATAAAGGTAAATATTTCACATCTATTGAAGAGTCAGGTCATAACTTTGAAAGAGGCTCAGAGTACTGCAGGCTTTCTAAACTTTGCCCGTCTCGTAATACCCCAGGGCCGGCTCAATTTCCGTTGTCTTTTAACACTTTCAAACAGACTGCTGAAACACCAAGACCGAACGTCGTTTCATCTGCCGCAACAGGTAGTCAAGGAGCTCAAGTGGTGGTTAGTAAACTGCGAGAAGTTCTCTCGAATTCATCCTCCCTCAACCACACATTTCTTAACAACGGACGCGGCGGATTCGGGTTGGGGGGCCGAGCTAAATGGTATTCATATGAAGGGAGAATGGGTGGGCGCAGAAAGCTTACTTCATTCGAACCAAAAGGAAATGCTCACTGTTGTCAAATGTTTAAGGGAAGTGGGTCCCTCTCTGATTCATTCGTCAGTTCTTCTACAGTGCGACAACAAAGCCGTTGTAGCCTACTTGAAAAACGAAGGGGGTTGTCGGTCGGCGGAACTGATGAAACTAACTTACGAAGTTTACCATCTGTTAGACATTTTCGACATACATTTGATTCCTCACCACATTCCAGGCAGTTACAATATGGAAGCAGATCGCCTATCGCGGAACATGTCCCCCGCGGAATGGCATTTACTACCTTCAACGACAGATCTAGTGTTTGCGAAATGGGGAGTGCCAGATGTAGATCTGTTCGCTTCAACACGAGCTCATGTGGTACCCAAATATGTGAGTCTAGACCAACGGGATCGACAAGCATGGAAACACAATGCGTTTGCTTGGGAGTGGACCTTCAGGTTAGCGTGGGTATTTCCTCCTCCGAGTGTCCTGCCCCGAGTTTTGATGCATCTCAATCGAGCGAAAGGTATGTACCTAATAGTAGCACCGAGGTGGCCGCGGGCATTTTGGAGAGCAGATCTGAAGTCGCGAGCGATAGCTCCACCCTTCACCGTCCGCCACCTGGAGACCAAACTAATAGATCTGACCACGGGCCTCCCTCCACCAAAGGTAAAGAATATGGTTCTCGAAATTTGGAAATGTGGGGGTGGACGCAAGCATTAGAAACATGGTCAAGCCAGCAAAAATCGCTCTTGCGGTCAGGATGGCGAGGCTCTACTCTTAAAACGTATAAACCTGCTTGGGAACGGTGGATTAATTGGTGTTTAAAACACAATGTCGACATTAAGAATCCAACAGGATCTGATTTAGCCAAATATTTAGCTGATTTACATTTAGTCGAAAAACTTGCATATAGGACAATTTTAGTTCATAGATCAGTCGTGTCCACTTTATGTAAAACGGAGGACAATTCTAAGTTAAGTTCGAATATTTTAGTAAAACAGATATTAAAAGCTATAGCAAATACTAGCCCAAAATTGCGCGCGGGTAACATTTGGGATACTTCCATTTTGATATCATGGTTAACTAATCATAATGTGCAGAATAGTAGTAACTTGTGGGAAATTTCACGCCGTTGTGCCATTATATTATTATTGTGTTCAGGTCGTAGAATACATGACTTGACACTTTTGAGTGTTGCAGAAGGCTTTTATGTAGATAGTACCGTAGAAAATTCTATAGTTTTTTGGCCCAAACATGGATCTAAGACTGACTCGGATTCATATGTTCAATCAGGTTGGAAGTTATTGTCAAACGCAAGTAACTGTAATATCGACCCCGTATTTTGGATTAGAAAGTTATTAGATCTGGGCATGGATAGGCGTAACTTGGCTAGCGTAGATAATTTATTTGTAACCGTTTGTGGCAAGGCGAAAGCCGCTTCTAGAACTGTAATAGCTGGTTGGGTGAAATCTGCTTTGAGAGAGGCGGGTGTTGAAGCTGCTCCTGGTAGCGTTCGATCAGCTGTTGCCTCTAGGAGCTGGTTAGACAATGAATCTATAGATAAAATTCTTGCAAGGGGAAATTGGAGGTCACAAAATACCTTCAAAAAATATTATAGAAAAGAAGTGAGACCGGTTAATAATCAGAATAATTCTTTATGTGCACTGTTTGAGCCCTTATCACAATAATAAATTGAAATGATTATATTAATTTATCTTTTGTAAATAATCACATTGGCGTCTTGTTTACCAGGCGAAACCAAACAATGTCTCATTATTGTTTAAAGGCCTCGAATAACGGCGTAAGGACATAATAGTTGAGTTTTACTTACCATTAAAACTCGTATTATGTCCAGGAGCCTTATTCGAGGCCTTACATTAAGACCTGCCTGGTAGTTAGTTTGATTAAATAATTAATAAAATTAAATTATTTAAAATAATGAGACTCAATGAGCTAATTACTGCGAAAACCATTATTTAAAAGCTTAGCTGTACAAACGTCACTCTGGTAAAAAACGGAAGCGCGACAACGAGGCCCTCTGTGGAGATAATTGGAACTACAACTACGTAATGTCGGCCGGAAATCAAAGATGTCTCTCTCTCTCATTATTGTTTAAAGGCCTCGAATAAGGCTCCTGGACATAATACGAGTTTAAATGGTAAGTAAAACTCAACTATTATTTCAGACATAGTACATACACTTAAAGATAATATTATGTAAACATCACATATACTAAATCTACACAACCCTTTCCTTTATTTTGATAAGAAAAAACTTGAATTTGACGATTTCAAACAATTTGCTGGCTAAAATCTGTTAAAATATTTTTTTAACTGATTAACCTTTAATTATTTAAATAATTACAGATTAGACCATCATCAAATCCGCAACTGTGCGTGGACGCACATCACGGCGAACAAATGGACAAGTTACATCTTAAACCGTGCACCGAATCGGCGATAGCTGAGCAAAATTTCATACTCTCCTGGCATAAGGATATAAGGTGATTATATTATCTATACGTGCGCTCTTTCTGTCATCACTAGTCAGATAGAGCGCTGCACGGGCGCTCTTTCTGTCATCACTAGTCAGATAAGCGCTGCACGTGCGCTCTTTCTGTCATCACTAGTCAGATAAGCGCTGCACGTGTGCTCTTTCTGTCATCACTAGTCAGATAAGCGCTGCACGTGCGCTCTTTCTGTCATCACTAGTCAGATAAGCGCTGCACGTGCGCTCTTTCTGTCATCACTAGTCAGATAAGCGCTGCACGTGCGCTCTTTCTGTCATTACTAATCAGATAGAGCGTGGCACGTGCGCTCTTTCAGACATCACTAGTCAGATAAACGCTGCACGTGCGCTCTTTCTGTCATCACTAGTCAGATAAGCGCTGCACGTGTGCTCTTTCTGTCATCACTAGTCAGATAAGCGCTGCACGTGCGCTCTTTCTGTCATCACTAGTCAGATAAGCGCTGCACGTGCGCTCTTTCTGTCATCACTAGTCAGATAAGCGCTGCACGTGCGCTCTTTCTGTCATTACTAATCAGATAGAGCGTGGCACGTGCGCTCTTTCAGACATCACTAGTCAGATAAGCGCTGCACGTGCGCTCTTTCTGTCATCACTAGTCAGATAGAGCGCTGCACGGGCGCTCTTTCTGTCATCACTAGTCAGATAAGCGCTGCACGTGCGCTCTTTCTGTCATCACTAGTCAGATAAGCGCTGCACGTGTGCTCTTTCTGTCATCACTAGTCAGATAAGCGCTGCACGTGCGCTCTTTCTGTCATCACTAGTCAGATAAGCGCTGCACGTGCGCTCTTTCTGTCATCACTAGTCAGATAAGCGCTGCACGTGTGCTCTTTCTGTCATCACTAGTCAGATAAGCGCTGCACGTGCGCTCTTTCTGTCATAACTGTCAGTAAAGTCAGTTTTTGAGGGCATATTTAAACTTCACGAAAATGAAAAAAAAAATTAAAATAAATGTATTTCCAGGTCGAAGTCCCGCTCGATGTGCTGGGACGTCCCGGAGTCGTCCCCGCGCAGCGCCGTGCTGCTGTACGCCTGCCACCTGGGGGGCGGCAACCAGCTGTGGCGGTACCACGCGGTGAGTGTCTGTGTGTTGTTAGCTCTGTGTGTGCGCCGTGCTGCTGTACGCCTGCCACCTGGGGGGCGGCAACCAGCTGTGGCGGTACCACGCGGTGAGTGTCTGTGTGTTGTTAGCTCTGTGTGTGCGCCGTGCTGCTGTACGCCTGCCACCTGGGGGGCGGCAACCAGCTGTGGCGGTACCACGCGGTGAGTGTCTGTGTGTTGTTAGCTCTGTGTGTGCGCCGTGCTGCTGTACGCCTGCCACCTGGGGGGCGGCAACCAGCTGTGGCGGTACCACGCGGTGAGTGTCTGTGTGTTGTTAGCTCTGTGTGTGCGCCGTGCTGCTGTACGCCTGCCACCTGGGGGGCGGCAACCAGCTGTGGCGGTACCACGCGGTGAGTGTCTGTGTGTTGTTAGCTCTGTGTGTGCGCCGTGCTGCTGTACGCCTGCCACCTGGGGGGCGGCAACCAGCTGTGGCGGTACCACGCGGTGAGTGTCTGTGTGTTGTTAGCTCTGTGTGTGCGCCGTGCTGCTGTACGCCTGCCACCTGGGGGGCGGCAACCAGCTGTGGCGGTACCACGCGGTGAGTGTCTGTGTGTTGTTAGCTCTGTGTGTGCGCCGTGCTGCTGTACGCCTGCCACCTGGGGGGCGGCAACCAGCTGTGGCGGTACCACGCGGTGAGTGTCTGTGTGTTGTTAGCTCTGTGTGTGCGCCGTGCTGCTGTACGCCTGCCACCTGGGGGGCGGCAACCAGCTGTGGCGGTACCACGCGGTGAGTGTCTGTGTGTTGTTAGCTCTGTGTGTGCGCCGTGCTGCTGTACGCCTGCCACCTGGGGGGCGGCAACCAGCTGTGGCGGTACCACGCGGTGAGTGTCTGTGTGTTGTTAGCTCTGTGTGTGCGCCGTGCTGCTGTACGCCTGCCACCTGGGGGGCGGCAACCAGCTGTGGCGGTACCACGCGGTGAGTGTCTGTGTGTTGTTAGCTCTGTGTGTGCGCCGTGCTGCTGTACGCCTGCCACCTGGGGGGCGGCAACCAGCTGTGGCGGTACCACGCGGTGAGTGTCTGTGTGTTGTTAGCTCTGTGTGTGCGCCGTGCTGCTGTACGCCTGCCACCTGGGGGGCGGCAACCAGCTGTGGCGGTACCACGCGGTGAGTGTCTGTGTGTTGTTAGCTCTGTGTGTGCGCCGTGCTGCTGTACGCCTGCCACCTGGGGGGCGGCAACCAGCTGTGGCGGTACCACGCGGTGAGTGTCTGTGTGTTGTTAGCTCTGTGTGTGCGCCGTGCTGCTGTACGCCTGCCACCTGGGGGGCGGCAACCAGCTGTGGCGGTACCACGCGGTGAGTGTCTGTGTGTTGTTAGCTCTGTGTGTGCGCCGTGCTGCTGTACGCCTGCCACCTGGGGGGCGGCAACCAGCTGTGGCGGTACCACGCGGTGAGTGTCTGTGTGTTGTTAGCTCTGTGTGTGCGCCGTGCTGCTGTACGCCTGCCACCTGGGGGGCGGCAACCAGCTGTGGCGGTACCACGCGGTGAGTGTCTGTGTGTTGTTAGCTCTGTGTGTGCGCCGTGCTGCTGTACGCCTGCCACCTGGGGGGCGGCAACCAGCTGTGGCGGTACCACGCGGTGAGTGTCTGTGTGTTGTTAGCTCTGTGTGTGCGCCGTGCTGCTGTACGCCTGCCACCTGGGGGGCGGCAACCAGCTGTGGCGGTACCACGCGGTGAGTGTCTGTGTGTTGTTAGCTCTGTGTGTGCGCCGTGCTGCTGTACGCCTGCCACCTGGGGGGCGGCAACCAGCTGTGGCGGTACCACGCGGTGAGTGTCTGTGTGTTGTTAGCTCTGTGTGTGCGCCGTGCTGCTGTACGCCTGCCACCTGGGGGGCGGCAACCAGCTGTGGCGGTACCACGCGGTGAGTGTCTGTGTGTTGTTAGCTCTGTGTGTGCGCCGTGCTGCTGTACGCCTGCCACCTGGGGGGCGGCAACCAGCTGTGGCGGTACCACGCGGTGAGTGTCTGTGTGTTGTTAGCTCTGTGTGTGCGCCGTGCTGCTGTACGCCTGCCACCTGGGGGGCGGCAACCAGCTGTGGCGGTACCACGCGGTGAGTGTCTGTGTGTTGTTAGCTCTGTGTGTGCGCCGTGCTGCTGTACGCCTGCCACCTGGGGGGCGGCAACCAGCTGTGGCGGTACCACGCGGTGAGTGTCTGTGTGTTGTTAGCTCTGTGTGTGCGCCGTGCTGCTGTACGCCTGCCACCTGGGGGGCGGCAACCAGCTGTGGCGGTACCACGCGGTGAGTGTCTGTGTGTTGTTAGCTCTGTGTGTGCGCCGTGCTGCTGTACGCCTGCCACCTGGGGGGCGGCAACCAGCTGTGGCGGTACCACGCGGTGAGTGTCTGTGTGTTGTTAGCTCTGTGTGTGCGCCGTGCTGCTGTACGCCTGCCACCTGGGGGGCGGCAACCAGCTGTGGCGGTACCACGCGGTGAGTGTCTGTGTGTTGTTAGCTCTGTGTGTGCGCCGTGCTGCTGTACGCCTGCCACCTGGGGGGCGGCAACCAGCTGTGGCGGTACCACGCGGTGAGTGTCTGTGTGTTGTTAGCTCTGTGTGTGCGCCGTGCTGCTGTACGCCTGCCACCTGGGGGGCGGCAACCAGCTGTGGCGGTACCACGCGGTGAGTGTCTGTGTGTTGTTAGCTCTGTGTGTGCGCCGTGCTGCTGTACGCCTGCCACCTGGGGGGCGGCAACCAGCTGTGGCGGTACCACGCGGTGAGTGTCTGTGTGTTGTTAGCTCTGTGTGTGCGCCGTGCTGCTGTACGCCTGCCACCTGGGGGGCGGCAACCAGCTGTGGCGGTACCACGCGGTGAGTGTCTGTGTGTTGTTAGCTCTGTGTGTGCGCCGTGCTGCTGTACGCCTGCCACCTGGGGGGCGGCAACCAGCTGTGGCGGTACCACGCGGTGAGTGTCTGTGTGTTGTTAGCTCTGTGTGTGCGCCGTGCTGCTGTACGCCTGCCACCTGGGGGGCGGCAACCAGCTGTGGCGGTACCACGCGGTGAGTGTCTGTGTGTTGTTAGCTCTGTGTGTGCGCCGTGCTGCTGTACGCCTGCCACCTGGGGGGCGGCAACCAGCTGTGGCGGTACCACGCGGTGAGTGTCTGTGTGTTGTTAGCTCTGTGTGTGCGCCGTGCTGCTGTACGCCTGCCACCTGGGGGGCGGCAACCAGCTGTGGCGGTACCACGCGGTGAGTGTCTGTGTGTTGTTAGCTCTGTGTGAATGGCCCTTTTACATAGAGCTTTTTCGGTCGTACCTCTACTTAAATATTTAATATAGTCTGTATCTACGAACTTGACACTTCGTAATTTACTCTACGTTTCTAACTCTACTTTTATGTTTTTACCAATTAATTATTTACGATTATTGTAGTCTGTTAACCCACAATATTATCTTTAATATATATTTCATGTCATGAATTTACACATCGAATCAAAGTGTTTTCCCTATTTATTTCTGCGATACGTGTGTAATATTTAAGTAGTGTTTATTATACTAATACTCTTATCTATCCACAGAGCAAAAAACTCCTAAAACACGGGACGAATGACAATTGCCTCGACTGGGACCGTTCCACCAAGGACCTGTTCATTCGTCCCTGCGACGGGACCGACACGCAACGCTGGGACGTAGAGCATATAGATTGGGACATGTTGGGGCAATGGGACAGAGTGGCCCAGCCCAGAACTGGGCCAGTTGAGAATTATAGAGAGTGAATTTGGTTTAGTATTTTAGGCTGAAATTTAGGATATTTTAAAGAATTGTCCTGTTTATAAAGGGGGATAGGTGGGAAGGAAGAAACGCGTTCCTAAGTTTTTCAGCATGTTTAATTGTTTAGCCGTCATTAACAACATGAGAATTTATCACAACTATACATAAAATTTCACTTAATATTAATTTGTCATATAAATAAAATGGACGTAGACGTATAGATGGGGAAAATGGGACAGAGTGGCCCAGCCCAGAAGTGGGCCAGTTGAGGATTATAGAGAGTGAATTTGTTAAGAATTTGGGGGTATTATTACAGTTTATTGGGCCATCTTCACAATGAGCGTTGGACAAGTAGAGGCAATCACGATAGTGTAGAGGGCCTAAATGGACATGATCGGCCGTCATTATAAATGTTTATTCGTAATCGCCGTAATAGCGGCGAACATCGACGATCATTTGTTGGGCCAACGCTCTCGATTGTGAAGAGGGTCCATAATATTTTGTTTTATAGCATTAAAATGCTTTGTAAATGAGATTTGTATAAATGAGATAGTGATTGTGGATAAAAAATTTAATAGTAGTGTATTTTCGAAATATTTAAATACATTCCTTACAAAGTGATTATGAGATTTTCACGTGATTTCGTGAGTGATAAAGGAAAAAGGAAGGGGGTGGTTAGATTAAAATCTCATCAAGTATTTATTGCCAAAGGTGAAGGGAACTTTGAAATTACTAATTAAGCATCACGTGATAAAAAGACATTAATATAGTGAAAATCACAGTTATGAGGTAGTGTTTGATATTTATTTAATTTGTCTTTGGTTTGTTGTAAAAAAGACATTTTTTTGTTTAGGAAAAGCATGGAAGGGAAAAAGGTTGATGTTGTGTTAGACGAAAAACGTCGCATTTTTTTGTATGTTTGCCTGATATTATGACGTAATTAAAATTATTAAACTTAAGAAAGTATTCCATTATTAGTTAAATTAGTATGTTCTTAATGAACATTAAACACGAATTATTGAATAGAAATTGCACATAGGTGCATGTTTATGCAATTACATACAAATAAATAGTTATAGATATATTTATTTATAAAACGATGTTATTGATTAGATACTTACTAAATATATAAATTACTATTATTATCGCCTATATACTGTATTTTTTAATACTTTAAAATACGTAAATCATGTACTTTAATTGAGGCTTTATCTTTTGAAATTATTTTTTATAGACTTGCTCGTATTGAGCACTGTGCGGTCTTATCCGTCTTATTTTAAGCTACACTAAATTATTTTCCTAAACATACTTGTATTACAATTGTTACGTCGATCGCTAATTCTTTTTATAATTAAAAAAAAAAAAATAATTATTTTATTATTTACTAGAGGTCCGCCCCGGCTTCGCCCGTGGTACATATTTCGCAATAAAAGGTAGCCTATGTCCTTTCTCGGGTATCAAAATATCTCCATACCAAATTTCATGCAAATTGGTTCATTGGTTTAGGCGTGATTGAGTAACAGACAGACAGACAGACAGAGTTACTTTCGCATTTATAATATTAATATGGATTAGGCCTATAGCCTACCTCGATGGCTATCTAACACCGCAAGAGTTTTTCAAATCGGACCAGTAGTTCCTGAGATTAACGCGTTCAAACAAACTCTTCGGCTTCATAATATTCGTATAGATAATAGATTATCGTTACTGTATATAAATAATTGCGATTAAAGAAAAAAACATTTCCTTTGGCGAATGGTTTTATTATCTTCTTATGACAATGTTTTGGTTCCTGAAGTTTATGTATTTTGATTGCAGCTTAACGCAAATGTGTTTAAAATATTCGGGAATATAATGATAAGAGATTCAATTATAACATTATGTAATGTTAGTCTAAAAAAACTTTTTTATATACAGGGTAACTTGTAAAACACCAGCAACCTCGCAGGACAAGATACCTAACATCATAAGTAACAACATTTGTTCTACGACTTTTGATAATTTGCTAGATTTTATTTTCAGATTTTATTATAAATATTCCTTTAATTTTCCGTTTGATTATTATTATAAGCTCTACGCGCATCCCAAAAATTACGTAAACAAGGAGCGAACTAGAGGGGGAAGGGGGCGTCGCGTCGTCCTTTCGATAATGAATAGAACATAGACTTACAAATGTTAGGAGAGTTCAATAAAAGCTTAAAAAATCATTTAAAAATAATTTATTGCGTTATGCCAAAAGTCGTAGAACAAATGTTGTTACTTATGATGTTAGCTATCTTGTCCTGCGAGGTTGCTGATGTTTTACAAGTAACCCTGTATACATTTTTGATTAAAATTGTGAGCATTTACACTTCTTGCCTTTATTTTTATAGTATTTCTAGTGTTGACTTAATATTGTGTAAATATATAAAAGAGATTATTCGTTATCTATAAGATGTCACAAATCTCAATGAAGGTAGTTTTCGTTAGAAAATGTTAATGCTTTGTGAGTTAATTGTATTATGAAATATTACATGTGTAGAATTAAATAGACAAAAAAAAAACATTATACTTATTTTTTTTTATAATTATAATTCTTGATCGTGTTTTTCCGATACATTTTTTATTTTACCAAGAAAATCTTATGTGTACAGTTTTATTGAAATTACTAGCCATTTTTTAAATATTCGACTGATTTTTGTAACGTGAAATTGTATTATTTTACTGGTATTTTTATAATTAGATTGTTTGTATAATATTGTGAAAATTTAGTCCTAAGTGTTCCTATGGTTAAAAGTTTTTGTATACGATCCAGTTATTTTTTTTATATTTGAAAAACATATCACTGTAAAAGTGCTTTTATAGATTATAAAATTATTTTTATAAATAAATCGTATTATTTCAAAACTTCTCTTTTATTTCTTCTGACCCAAAGTCTGCCGTAGTCCACTTCACTTACTAGGTAATTCGCTAAACCGTAACCGTAATTCGCTAAAAATATCATAAATTACGAAAATAGCTTTTGCCAATCTAATGTAATATGGAAATGATGAACGAATTTTGAACATGTTTCAGTAACTAAGATATATTTCACTATCACACATAAATCCTAAAATAGTATAACATGAACTTTCTAAGGTTCCGAAATAGAAAAGAAAAAACGAAACCGTTTACATTCAAGTCTACTTTATCTTAAAGTTGTCAAGCTGAAAAATCAACCTTATAATCAAAAAATACATTATTACCAACATGTCACGAACATTCTAAATTCATTGATAAATGTGAGAGCAACTTTACAGTATGTACATAGCTTGTTTATAAAAATATGTAGTACCACCAGTTGCCGCCTTATGAGTGGCGCTGCTTTCCATACAAAATCACGGTCGAAGAAATGATGTTGTGCGACAGCGACGCAATAGTTTACCTACGATTTTTTTTGACGTTTTACGAGTTAGGCTAAGCGCGCACCACGATTTTATGCAGCGTGATTATTTTATCGCAGAAATACAACGTATGAGTTACTATGACAATGCGCGCACATGCGATTAAATAATCGCAGCGATTTTAAAATTGTGATTTGTCACATTTTGCTGCGACTGCTCGCGACGCGATTGTCGCGAAAATGAAATGCAGAATATGAAATTGTATGGTACCGCGCGCACTGCGATAATAAAATCGCACACTCGGGCCCGGCTGGCACTTCACTTGTGTTTCGTCTGTCCAACAGTAAACATCGTAGTGGTATAGGTAGGTACTGTTTGGTAAACATAAACTCAGTAATCTGTCAAAGGTTTGAATTTATTTATTTATTTAACACTTTATTGTACAAGAAACAAAATAAACATAAAGGTTACAATAATAAAAAAAATAAAAAAGCACAAAGGGCAGCCCTTTGGCGGAATTTTCATTCTATAATAGCCAAAGAATTTTTTGGGATACATCCGAAGTTCATTATATTTCTGACTAGCTTTCCACCCGCGGCATCGCCCGCGCAGTCAAAGAAAAACCCGCATAGTTCCCGTTCCCGTGGGATTTCCGGGATAAAACCGATCATATGTCCTTTCTCGGGTGTCAAAATATCTCTATACCAAATTTACAGACAGACAGAGTTACTTTCGCATTTATAATATAAGTATGGATAAAAGAAACTTTTGACAATTCTATCTGCTGTAAAAGAATGAGTCCAATAAAGACGAATTTTCTTTTTTTTTCTTCTTATCCTCCGAAGTAGTAAATAAAGACAAGCAACTTGTACGAAATCCATGATGAAAGTGAGTAAGGATCACTATTAAATTATCGCTGTGCGCGCACCGTACTCTCTGCGATTTTCTACAGCGCGATTTTGAAATCGTGTCGCAAAAATTAAAATCGTGGTGCGCGCTTAGCCTTACGACTAGTCACGAACCTGTCGCGCTGCTGTTGCGCGGTGGTCGCTATCGGCTGACCGAACAGGCGAAAGGCAACTTGTGGTCGAATTTTTTCTATTCTTTAAAAATGTCTCTCTTAGATTTGTTTTTACACGCTTTATATTAGCTTCACCTGTATGTTTGTATGTTTGTAACCGACTTCTTTGGGCGCAATTTTGACCCACTGTAAACGGCCAGATTTCGTTCAAACTTTGTAGATTTATTGAGGACCGATGACAATACACTAATTTGATAAAATTTTCTATTTTTTAGTTCGGTTTTCTATAAAAAGCGTGTTTTTTAGTTTTTTTAAACTATTATTAGGTATTTTATATACGTTTAATGCACGTGTATGGTATGAGAAGGCTAAAGGTTGCTTACAAAAAGTGAAGTTATTAGCAAAGGTTTGAAGAAGGAACGTACGTACAGTGTTTTAGGAAAACGATTAGTACCTATTCTATAACTAAAGTATCAATTGAGTTCCTAAAACTAAACAATACTTTTAGTTGATGTAAAAATTATATTTATGTACTTAGCTGCTTTACTTTTGTTCAACATTAAAAAAGTAAGAAAAAGTACGTAGGTGTACCTACTGCAGTTTCATCAATAAGGTTCTAAGTTATTATAGACATTAGGCAGAATTGTTTATTTTTCATAAAATAAGTTCTGGGTTCAATATCTCAAGGCAAAAACGAACAAGCATTTGTAAACAGTGCACTCGCTTTTCGGCTTACGATTTCGGACGTAATCAAGGAACATACTGTACTACTGCTAGCGAGGACACGTATAATACGAATGTATAGTCGATTAGAGAGGTGGATAGTGAACATGAGAATTGCACTATTGTATATTATGTAGCATACAATCAGCGACAAAAAATTATAATGAGGCTGAATTAGTTTTTTGTGTCATCAGCTAGCTTATAGAGCTCTTGAGAAAATAAGCTTTTTGCTTAAATGTTTGTTTCTTTGAATATAAATAATTTTAAAATCACATTTGAGTACAATTTTAACATTTTTTGTACATTAGGACTGTGTATTTTAATGATAGAACTTTAGTATCAATTATTATAGAGTGCTCTCCAAAAATGTTATCTAAAATCTATACAAAGTTACATTTTTTAAAATTGAATTTAATAATTTTAAATCATCAGGATGGAATTGATTGGAGGATATGAATAAATATAGCTTTATGCTGGTTGCAGAGCTTGACTGACCGTCAGTGCGTACCGTCGGTCCTGACGATACGCATCAACAATTATTGTATGACTATGACACTAATGCGCATGACAATACGCGTGCGTATGTTCGGTCTAGCTATGAACGGTTTTATGAATTTCCATACATATGACAAGCGTGACTGACGTACGCACTGATGGTCGGTCAAGCTCTGCAACCAGCCTAAAAGACTTCAAAATCGGTTTAGAAGTTTACGAGTCATTTTAAACATGTAAGTATTATTTATATTCACAACATTAGTGTAGTATGTGAAATGTGTGTTTTCTATAAAACTAGGGTAAGGTACGAAAGAAAACAAAATGACAGTTTATTACTTTTTATTACATATTCCATTAGAATACTATATTTATTATTGTACATGCTTACACGCACGCACGAGCTATTGACTTACACAGCTGACTGCAGACTATACACATAACCCGGCTCTACGCCATATCTACAAATGCGGCAGAGGAGTCTACTTATTAAATGCGATCGCATTCTCAAGCTCACTAATATTCTAGAAGCTTAGTCTATGGTAAGGTTGTCGATGACACTAAAGAGTTGCCTGATCGATTTGTTAGCCAGTAAAAAAAGTATAAAATCAACAACGTCCTAAATGATTATAAATGCGTTTGTAAGTATGTGGATATCCAACCGATCGGCAAATTTGACTAAAGCCCCGAAACTGCACCTAGCCTGACGTTAGTTACGTTAGCCTAAACTTATTTAGTTACATAAATAATTCAAGCGTAAAGATATGTACAATTATTTTTTACACGTTACAACTTTTAAGTACCTATTTACAAATTAGAATCTTTATACATTATAAAAAAGATAATACGCTCTATAATATATCACCGCGAAATCAATAACTACATTCACAATAGATATAAATATCATATATATTATTACATTAATTATTATAAATAAAAAATTACACCTTATAGTTACTAAATAAAGGATAAGACGTATTACATTACAAAGTATTGCTTCGTTTAGTCACATTTTGCAAAAATATCACCATGTAGCCCCGCTTGCTAAGGAGCGTACGTAGATTAAAAATTTATTTCATTAACTTTTTATATTATTTTTATAAACTTTTCGTAAAAAATATTCCACGCCTATCATTCAGTCATCTAGCATTTAAATGATACATCTAACATAGAGTAGACACCACAATTTAAATGAAACATTTATGGACAAACACTATGAAACTACGCGATTTTATACATTCCTTCTTGCTGACTTACGTCGGATTGCAATCAATAACATCATTATTAACACATAAAAAAGTATAAGATTACATAAAAAAGATTAACAATACAATTCCTTATTAATAAACATTTGGCAAAATAAAAATAAAAATTGAGTATTTTTGCGCGTAAATCACATAATCAGTCTATAATGGCGATGGATAAGTCAACAAGAAGTTACCTCTACACTGATAATATTCTAATATCGATTATTGTACAACACATACATTGTACGTATTCAAGTTTCGACTTACGTTAATTTGTAAAGAGACCATGTTAGTAAAATTAACTCGATATAAAATGTACATTAAAATAACTTCAGTGCGTAAACAATCTATCTATTAGTAGGAAACTGGAAGTGTATAACGTAAAGTCTAGTAGAGTCTATTATAGGCCTTTCTCTGGGAGAAAATAGTAGAAAATTAGGGAGGAGAATATGAAGTTTTATCTAATAGTGTGGGCTATGGTTCTAGTAAACCGGAACGAAAGTATTCAGACGAGTGAAACGGTTTGATATGAGTTGCGAGACGGGACTATCTTACATAGGTTTAATGAATTATAAAAACCTAACGCTACATATTTATAATGATAAAATTATTGCTTAAACAGTAATAGTATTGCGAAGTGAAAAGACCTCAGGTCTATCGTTTAAAGGAACCGACTACAAGAATAAAATATTATTTACAATCACTTAAGGGTAAGCGATAGAACGAAATATTTGGCTAAAAATATCATAGGAGGACGCGATACTTCGAAAAAGTAAAGGATCGACGTTAGCGATACGTAGGGTATACAAGATGGGGGCGTAAAATAATAGAAAAGGGTAAAAAATTGTGATCGTAATTGAGTATTATCGTTTCGATATATTATGCTTGTCAGGGGTCGAATCGACCCGGTACCCTGTCGCGAGATCTCAAGAGATTCACAAACGAGATTCGAGCGCCGAAACGCGACGCGGTACTATCGTCCCCGCAAACGCAATTCCGTCAATAGAAAACACGCGTAAAAAACATTGAGATATACATATGGAGACGACACCGCCTACATCACATAAGTTCCGTTCAACATACGCTATATGGCGTAACTGCACGCACATTTTTTATTTGTTTTAAAGTGAAACGCATCAAATATGCCTTCGTGTGTGTTACGATATTGCACAAATAATACAAATAATACGGAAAAGTGCAAAGGAATAACTTTCATTGGTAAGTACCTAACTAGATAATAATTTTTAAAACTTAGAGCAAAAAAATGGCGCACAGATTTTGTTCGTGGTGCTTCCTCCATATGTAGTAATATTATCTCAATGGTATCAACCAATGACAAACGTTCAGACGGGTATATAAGCGGGTGCGGTCGGCGCGGTCGCTCAGTGCAGTGCAGAGCGGTGCCGCGCGCGGGCGCTCCGGCGGCGCTTGCGGCGCGCGTCGCGCACGAACACGATGTTGGCGGGGTCGTCGGCCAGCGCGGGGAACCTGGCCAGCGAGTGCACGTCGCGCGCGGCCCAGCCGTCCACGACGCCGTGCGAGATGAGCTCCTCCTTCTCCTCCTCGCTCCACACGCCGCTCCCCTCCCACCCGCCCGCCACCAGCGCCTTCTCCCGCTCCCACGCGCGCGCCGCCGCCCGCTTGTGCGCGTGCTTCAGCAGCTTCACGCGCTCCTGTGCCGGGTCCACGCCGTACCGCAGCACTATCACAGCCTGCGCTGAGCCCTTGCCCACTGCATGCACGCGTACCTGGAATTATAATTATAAAGTTTAACATTGATATTCATGAGTTAATAAATAAATAAGAATCCATTAACAAAGGCTAGCGTAATTCATTAGACAACTTTATTAAGTTCAATTATTCAGCATCATCAAGAAAAAAAGAGCAACTACGGAGTTTCTTGCGAAACCGAATCAAAGGAAATTGGAAAAACTTTGTTAGGACAATTCAAAAGTGCTTATAAAAAAGCCTAAGAAACTTCAATTCTAGTCTATTCTTATGAATTATGATATTATTACAGGGATTTGAAAGCTTCTTACCTCTAATCCTTGGTCATTAGTCTCATCTTGTGATACATTAAACTTGCCGGAAAGTCGTCGTAATTCATCCATATCGTCTCTAATCTTCAATGAATTGTCCTTCACGAAGTAGAAAACGTCCTGATCGTGGATACTGAAGTGTACGTCCAAGAAGTAGGAGTTATTGAAGACGGTGGTAATAACATCTTCCACAACGCTGTTAGCTCCATCAGCTACACTGATGTAAGCTTTGCCGTCTACTCTTGAGATAAGAACTCCTTCACCAAACACTCCTCGCTTGTAGGAAACTCTTGGCAGAAGATTTCTTGTTATGGGCTCCATCTTCAATAATGGTGTAGGTACAAATTCGATATCTGCCAGTTTATCATTTACCTGAAATATTTATAATTTGTTTAATAATGGATTTAATTGGGAAAATTTATTGAGATAGATTTTTGAAACGGAAGTTCGAAATGAATTGATTAATGATGTGAAGGAGTAAGTAAAGTATACCTTTTCAATGATACACTGCAATCCAGACATAACACCGAAGTCTGGAGCAAGTTGAGGAGCAGTTACAGACGTCTTCGGCGTAAAGATCATATCAGTTATGTATTTGGATCCCATCATTTTGTTCAAATCGTAGCCGTATAGTGCAAGCCAACTTGACAAACTGGTCATATACGGAACATTCTGGTCTCGATTAATGGGGTCGTTGTTCCTAAATCTGTAGATAAATATGTCCGTTGGAAGACTCAGTTTAGTAGCAAGGTGTTCCCAGCTCGGTGTCATCCATTGTCCTACGACCGGATCGTATAAACGGTTCTCAAGGTATATCAGATTGGTATTGTAATCTAAAATGCCACCTTGGAAGTCCACAGGTACATAGAGGCCAGGATTGGTGTCCTTGACAATTTTTCCAAATGGGCTACGCTTGATTTCCTTAACGATTTCACCGTTAATATCAAACACGACCAGAGGAGAACCGTTGTGGTCAGTTGCGACGTAGAAGCGCTGGTCTTCAGTTTCAATACACGTGAGGAAGTTGCGTTGATCATACAAGAATCGTACTGTCTTTTCTGTTTTCGGATGGTGCATATGAGTTATCAAGTTCGGCGTTTGAGGATTGGTGTAGAAGAACTGCGTGATGTTTTCCTTATCGTCCTTCCAAGCGACTAGTCTATTTCTAGCGTCATAATAGTACCACACTTGGAACTTATCCCTTTCGAAGGCGTGTATGAATTGTCCTCGAGAATTGTACCTGTATTTTTGTTCAGCGCGACGTATAACAAAGCCTCTACCGTCATAGCTACTGAATTCAATATCGCCGTATTGTACTACTCTGTCACCAATATCATAGCCGAGATAACGTTTCTCTCCATGCTCAATAACACCAATAACATTGCCATTCTCATCATAGACGTATTTCCAATCGTCTTCTGATCCCACAACTTCCATTAAATGTCCATCGTAGTTGTAACTAATTCGTTCGTTAGATGAAGTATCGCCAATCATCATCTTTTTAGATTTAATACGGTTTCTGACGTCATATTCCAATTCAAGTCGGAACACGTCGAAAGCCTTTATATTCATGAGCACGGTCTTAATTCTACCGTGATCGTCGTAGTCGGTGATCGTAAAGTATTGTTTGCTCGTGTCTTGCATCACAGAACGGTTGAAGGTATTCCTATAGATTCTTAAATCACTGACAGCTTCGAGAATACCCAAGTTCTGGTTATATTTCAGTCGCAGTTGTGGCATTTCTTTACTGTTGATGTTCATGTCAATTGTGGAAAGTCGCGCGTTGCCATCGTACTGGTATTTGAAATGGGCATTGTTGAGACCGCTCTTTGAGTTGAATTTCATCTTTTCGTCTTTCAGAATACCAGCGTGATATTTGTAATCTTGTCTAAGTTCATAATCTGGGTCGGTTATTTCAACATTCTTGACTAGATGACTGTTTTCATGATACACATAGCGTATAGCAGATGCGCCAGCCAATACCGTTTCTAATTTTCCAGAACTGTCGTAGACGTAGAGGATTTTACCAGATTGATGCGGGAATATCTTTGCCAATATGTGTCCATCGTCGTTGTATAGAATTTCGTATGGATGCCTGTTCATTGGTGAGAAGTATTGATATTTGAAGTAGCCAAGTGATGTCATCAATGCAAAGGTATGAATGTGCCCTCGAGGTGTGGTGAGGTTTTGCAGGGCACCAGAATCGTCATAATCAAGGAGATAATCACTGCCTCTTGGTGTCGTAACTTTAAGCGGTAGACTTGTAAACATATCTCGGAAGGAATAAGCCAAAGATGAACCGTCTCCATAACGTATTTCGTGCAATCTGCCTGCTCTGTCGTACCCATATGTTTCATTTAGATCTCCCCATCTCCAACTGGTTAGTCTGTTGAATCTATCGTAGTCTAGTTCTACTTCCGAGAATAAACCGCTTCTCGGTCCCCAACGCACTGGCCTGGCCATCCTGTCATATGTGACGTTCAACAATTCTACTTTATCGTCCATAAATATAGCCACCGTTGAAGTGTCCCTATCATATTCAAGCGTAAGCAGATTTTCTCCGTTAACTCTCAACTTTCGACCGATTTGAGCGACTGCTTTGCTACTCTTTCCTTTGTTTGACTGTAACCTTCGCAAGAAATATCTCCATTCGAATCTGTTTGCCAAGTCACCGCCTACTTCAGTTCTTTGTTTAGCTGGTACGGGATAGCTTTCTCCTAATATGGGGTCGATTTCTGATAGTATTGTATATGGAACTGTATCGGTTGATATCACATGACCCCAAGGCATACTTGATGAAATGCTACCGTCTGTAGAAATTATTGTCTTCTTCTCAGCTTCTCCTATTCTCGTATTGACAGAGGAGCCTTTGATCAAGATGGATGTTGGTTTCTTATTGTTTTCACTGACCAGGACAGTTGCTCCCTTCAAGCTTAAATCGAATGTTAACGTAATTATTCTTCCTGTAGGCGTTACAGCTGATGTTAATCTACCGAATTCATCGTATTTGTAAATGTAACTGCGCCCAGTGCTGTCATATTTAGCTTTGAGTAATCCTGTAGTGCCGTGGTAATCGAATGTCACATTGAAATTATCAGGTGTTCGTAACTCCTGCAGCATTTTCATTCTTGACATTTTGAGTCTGCATTTCTGGCCTTTAGTATTTTCAATAGAGTTAACGAGGCTCGAATAGTCGCGTAGTAAGAAAACTTTGTTCCCAGCGGCGTCCGTTACAGTACTGAGTTTACCATTGCTTGTATTGACTGTGTATGTAAATACGTAGTTGTTTTCTCCAGTCAGAATGTTCTTAGTCATAATGTGTTGGCCGAATCTATTGAAGATGTAAATTTCTTGCGTGTCTGGGGAATATATTTCGTACTCCCTAGCACCACTTGCGTCAGGAATACTGGCCATTACAGATCGAATTCTATAGTTAGCTTGGTCAGCAATATGAACGATACCATCTGGACTGACCGCGACTGCAGAGATCGTGTTAAACTTGGAGTTGGAAGCCAGGAAGTGATCGGCTTCGAAGCAATCACAGCCTCTTTCTAGACAGTTACACTTCGATTCGGCACCAGCATACAGAGATATCTTACCATCAGTTGTTATCAATCTAACTCTGTTAATTCTTTGGGAATCACTTTCAGCGACATACAAATCACCAGCGGCTCCAAACGCAATACTTTGCGGCATTACAAGAGTTGCATATGTCGCTAGTTCCATATCATATCCAGATAATGGCGACGGGCAGTGTAACGGTCTTCCAGCGATCACTTTAACTCTGCCATCTGGAGCCATTTGCAGAATCATATGATCGTCAATAATATGTAAGCTATTATCTAAAGGATTAATTGCCAATTCCGTCGGCCATCTTAAGTGCACTTCTTCAACACTGAGCGTGCCTTCACAAGGTATTGGTTTCCAGTGGGCTCTGTGCATGTGGTTTCCGATCACAGTTGTGATAATTCCATCTCTGTCGACCATTCTGATGTTAGTGCCATCAGCGAAGAATAGAACATTGTCTATGGAAACAGCTACACCTTTAGGGTAAGCTAGTTTAGCGTCTCTGGCTAGGGCTCCATCACCACAATGCGCTTCATCACCAGGGAGACATCTTTCACCAGATCCAACGACGGTTTCCCAGTTTCTTTCAGGGTCGCTATAGTCATCTGTGTTGCGGACTTTGATGATCTGATGGGATTCTGGGTCCGAAATGTAGAGCGTGCCGTCGAGTGGGGACAGAGCCATGTGGTAGCGGTACGATACTCTGGTCGCACTGGAATAAGAAAAATTAATGTTAGGACTCAAAAAAAAAATTGGTTGTTTGTAAAGTAGGTTTACGATCGAGATGTTTACGTGATAACGTCTTATGATGAGATGAGACGTTCGGGACGAGACGGGAGATCGGTCCGTCTCTCTCTCGTTATACCTGCGATCGCGCTCGTGAGGTTTTGGTCACAAGTTTCTGAACATGTCACTTGACTAAAACGATTTTAAAGACGTTATCACGTTAATGTTTTATTGAAAATTATGAGGTCATTTGGTGAGGACATTTAAAGGCACAATAAATATTTTAAATGAAGAAATGACTATTAATTATTATAATAATGTTTAATGAACTTGTTAAAATATTGTTAAATAAAGGCTATTATTATTGTACTTTAGGGTATGACGACTTCAGATTTACATTTTTTTGGTATTATTATTACTCACTTAAGCTTGACAACAGTGTGCACACTGCCATCGGGTGCCAATTTCCGCACCAAGTTGAAGTCCCCAACGAACAGGCTCCCATCAGGTGCCGCAGCCAGCGCCCCCGGCGCCAGCAGTCTGGCGGGACAGGCGCCGCAGCTGAGTGCCCGCTGGCGCCCGTCGCCGAGTGCCGTGATGAGGAGACGGGGCTTGTGTTTCAGGTAGATGTTCGTGCCGTCGCCTTTTTGGAGGATACCTGGGGACACATAATTGTTAGAGAAATGCTAATGTCAAAAAAATTCTGCACGACAGATACGAGTGATATTTCTGTGGGATAAAAAAGCAATTGAGTTAGTGCCCTTACGCACTAGCGGTTAGCCACTTTCCCATTTTAATATGCAACCGCTTATGATTGTACGCACTAATCATAAAAGCGGTTGCATATTAAAATGGGAAAGCGGCTAACCGCGCGGTCAACCGCCCCCGCGGTTAACCGCTAGTGCGTAAGGGCACTTAGAAATGCCAAGTATCAGTATTAAAAAATATATCTACATAAAAGTAATAAGATTTACAAATTAAAAAACTTTCGTTGTTTTAGAAACATCAATCATCTTGATAATTTCAATTTTATCCAGTTATCTTAAAACTAAATTAGTGCTGTCTTTTATAAAAAAAGTAAACGAATAAAGCAGCAAAGAGGAAGTACAAATCAATTCCAATATTGATAGCAAATTACTTTTTTATATTTGTTTAAATAAAAAATATAACACACATCTTACCTTCATGGAAATTGTATCTGTGATGAATATCCAAATTCCAACCACCCACATCAGAAATGCTCATATCATGTCCGCTCAATTTGGTCGTCTGTACGTTCCAAATGATATCCTTACAATCCGTGTATTGATAACCGACTTTAACTAAAGCGGTAGTTACTCCATACACTCTCTGTCTATATACATTCAGTCTATTCCAGGGGTATGTGAATTTGATAACTGGGTCTGCTTCAAAGGTTTTCTCAAAGAGGATTCCTTCGATAGTGATCCTTAAGTGTATAAGGGCAAGGGTTGGGGGCACTTTTTCAGGGGTCAGTTGGAGCTGGATAGTGGATAAGTAGCCGGCTGCTCGTGAACTGTGGTAGACGAGGTTTAGACCTGTTCCTGGGATTTGTAGGCTCTCTTGGACCACCTGGAATTGTTTTAAATGTACATTATCATCTGTTTTTTTGCATGTATCTTGCATTTATTATAAATAATTAACAAGCCTTACAAAGGAGAATGGCAAACTCCCATAGGACTCTGGGCCTGATCGTTACACTGATGATTTATGGGTAATTAAATAGATAAAAATATACAGACTCTATGAATATAATAATTATAGATCTTTTCTATGGGATAGCAGAGATATTGGGATATTGATTAAGATCAATTTTGAATATAACGTTACTAAGGCCCTTCTGCCATTAGGTACGATACTTCTAGAATACGATACTCGCGTAGAATACTACTTAGATATTTGCTGGCTACCCGATGCTCGCATATTATGCGACTAAATTCATCATTATTGTGCCTCGTTTTTGTGGACCGACGTTATAATAATAATAATTCATTTATTTATTGCAACAACAGTTACGTCGTTATGTCGAGCAATCAGCAATTCCAGTGACGAAGAAGCTCTTGCAGTTTTTCTTTTTTATAGAAATAGAAGACGCCAACGTAAGAGTAAGAAGTACTGGATTCATCCATATATTGAAAGAAACATAAATTGTAGAGTTTTTGTAGCCGAACGAGAACTACAACATGATGATTAGATATTTTTATCTTTCTAACGAAAAGATACGCGCGAGAGTCGAGACGCGATGCAAAAGCGACCGACACGGTGAGTAGTGCTATACTAGTCGCGGACGTGTAGGATACCAGTAGCGTAGTGTGCGAGCCTACATAAAAATGTATGTGAGATACTCCGCGGCGACTAGTCTCCGAGACTTGCAGGATACTTGAATCGCCTATGCGTATCGTAATGGGAGAAGGGCCTAAGACTTCACTCAAATGTCAAACAACAAACATAAACAAATCACTCATAACTGACACAATTATGATTAATAATTTGACATTTTATTAATGGCCAGCTACCTAAATAAAAATGTTATAATTATTATTGATTAAGTAAAACATGTTTATATTTTATAGAATGATCTAAATAAATTAAGATATGTGTTAAAAATAAGTTAAGTTTTGCTTCTGATTTATAAAGCATTTGAATTCAATAAAATTAAAAATAAAATATAGACATTCATTCGTATTAATCGATATATTCGACTTTTTTACTCCTGACAACTCTGACAATCTCTGCTTGATAAGACCGGTAGTCATAGAAATCTAAATAACAATGCCGGTAGTGAACACATTATCTTTTTTTTCAAAGATTTGTTTTCCCATAGAATCAGGAGTAAATATTTTACCAAGAATTACTAAAAATAATATAATGAATTTTAAATATATTATGATTTCTGTAACAGTTAGGCCCAGTTTCGCCATTCTCCTTTAGACACTCAAAATATCATGTCAAGTTACTTTTCATTCTATTGATTGAACTTTATAAATTGTAACTGGTCAAGAAATAAATAATTATAGTTTTGCATGTGAAAATTTTGGCAGTATTGCTAAACAACTTGAATGAAATGCTAGTTAGTAGTAGTTATGGTTCAAGATTATTGTGCAATTTCTTTATATTATGATGATGCATTTTCAAATCAATCATTAAATAACATGATGATTGAGACATGCTCAGAAAAATAAATTACTTTCAGATTTTTTTTTATTATTTACTGTCCGGATACTTGGGTCATAGTTAAGATAAGGTAGCTCAAATGTAAACGTGATATTCACCTGAGATTCAGCTAAAATAGCACTTTTATCGGGACAAGCGCCCTGGAAGCCATGCTTCCATGTAGCAAGAACAACCGGCTTCATCAGATCGTAGTCATGCGCGAGGCAGGCCGCGGGTGGACCTGTACCGCTTTTTTCGTCTGATGTTGTCATCACTACTTCGTCGATTATTACCACCTGAAGGATTTGGAGGTTTTATTATTGTATCTACACTAATATTATAAAGAGGAAAACTTTGTTTGTTTGATTGTAATGAATAGGCTCATAAACGACTGGACCGATTTTGATGAAATTTGGCACAGACAATCTTTAGACCCTGAGAAAGAAGATAGGGATACCTTTTATTGCGAAATATGTACCACGGGCGAAGCCGGGGCGGACCGCTTGTATAGTATATAGGAAGGATTGTATTAATTAAGAACAGTGGTGGTAGAAAAATTATAAGTAATTATTTTATAATTGCGATATTTTTGATATTAGGGTTAGCCCTTCATTACATATTACGTAAGTTAATTATTAATAACTAGCGGTCCGCCCCGGCTTCGCCCGTGGTACATATTGACGTTTTCTCTACATAAGAACCATCCTCGAACTTCAAGGAATATTATAAAAAAAAAATTAACGAAATCGGTTAAGCCGTTCTCAAGTTATGCGCTTACCAACACATTTTGGGATTCATTTTTATATTATAGATAATTATTGAAGATTTTCTGCAAATAATATTTCCGGCTGTCATGAATTAGTTAAAAATGATCCAATTATAACACAAAAGTTACATCTGCTAAATAATCATAATAAAATTATAGTAATGTAAAACCTAATAAACATATCATTTGGCATTCCAAATGACCTATTAGCGTTTCGGCTTCAAACGCTTAAAATTCATTGTAAAAGTAAAAAGGTCAGCTAAAATTAAGAGCAATATTACTTCATTTTCCTTTGATTGCAGTTTCGCGTGTTAGTTACGTGCAAGAAATTAAATGGCTTCATATGCAGTTTTGGTACGTTATTTAGTTAAATATTTATTACTTCAAATAGTGCAATATTTATAAGATTTGAACATGAATAAAGAACAACAGAATCGAAATCTGTACAAAAGCCAGAAAAAACGGTATGTTAGCCTATTTCACAGTTAATTTTAGGACAAATTAAAGCACTTAAATTATGATCTTTCATGTCTTGATGATCTTTTTATGTAAAACTAGCGGTCCGCCCCGGCTTCGCCCGTGGTACATATTCACGTTTTCTCTACATAAGAACCATCCTCGTACTTCAAGGAATATAATAAAAAAAGAATTATCGAAATCGGTTCAGCCGTTCTCGAGTTATGGAATTACAACGAAAAGTGGCATTGATTTTTATTTTATGTAAAATAATCAGTTTTTAATATCATTTTTTCGTAATATCAATCAAACATACCTCATTCCAGGGCACGAAGACGACCTGCGTAGACCGTTTGAAAGGTGCCCTGCCAAAGTGCAGAGTCACAGCTCCTCCCCCATTGACCAGCAGGTCGAACCAGCCATCTTCCCGTGTGAGGGTGAAACCTTCCAGGGGGGTGGAAGTCGAGACCCTCACCCCCACAAGCCCTGACCCCAGGGAGGTTACCACACGACCACGGATTACCGCTGACCGACTGGAAATTGGACAAATGTGTCAAATCCTGACATTGTGGAGAAGTTTTTCGGAAGCTAAATTTCGAAGGCAGTTATGTTTTAAAAGAATAAAAGACCTTTTCATTTGCCATAAATCGTTCGTTATTTATAGAGCAGTTCTGTGAAATTCCAATTCCATAATGATAAATAGTTTTATGCCAACAAATAATTTGGTCTGTTTCAATTTGAATTCGTAATGAAGCTTTGGCATTCGTACACGTTAAATGTTAGTAATTAAAATAAACTGAGGCATTTAGCTGTTGCCTGGATACATTTATCGTTATTAAATTACGATATTAGTTCCAATGGGAACCGCTGATAAATTATTGTGAATACGTTAATCTCGTTTCATATAAAATACTTATGGGGAGGTTAACAAAATCAAACTTGATGCTGATTGCTTTTGGGCATTTGAAGGGGACATGGTATCATTCCGATCGTAAAACTAAGGACATATTACAATATTACTAACTACATTATAGTTGATGTTATCATCTACTTGAAGGAAAACAAATTTGTACAAATCCCACCACCGTATACCATTATTCACAACTACACACTACATATGGATGTATCATGTATACATAAGAAGCGAACACAAAATTCACAGGACACAGGTCATCGTCATGCACACAAAAATAAACGCCTATATCATAGATACATATATAGATATTGTCTAATTCACACACTAGCCTACCTAAAGTTGTTTCTTACCTCGTGTTGAAGTGGTTCCAAAACATACTGGCAGCGAAAAGACGAGAAATAAAATAAGTAAGTTATGTTTGATGCAGTTTCGAGAGGAAATTTTTAGTTAGCCAATTAGTTGAACGAAGTCTCATGCGAACCAGTTTTTCGGTAAATAGCTTGCTGTTGAAATGCGTGTTATTGTATGAAATACTTGACCTAATATTTCCGAAATTTCTCTGTAAGTTCTGTTTTATATGTGGACTGTTTCTTTTATAGTGAAAATTATATGGTGAATAAATTGTGTATTTATATTTTGAAATTTTGTAAACTAAAGACACACATTTAAAGAGCAATGTATTTATAAGTGTTAAGGTTACAGATCATCTTAGAACATACATAGTTAACATAGAAGAAATAAAAAGAAAAATTGTTAACACTTTCTTAAATAAAACATTTAGGATTGACTGGGGCACAACATTGCATATTTTATATAACAGATATTCGATTTTGATTTGATTCGATTCGTCAATTGATATTGTAACATATATTTTAAATTATTTAGGATATCTTCATATGAAGTACTCAATGTATTAAAAGAACTACTTCCATTTCCAGAACTTATATTACTGCTTTTGTGCAGCATTTTGCTGAGGCTGTCTCCGTTTGCCTAATTGTAAGATAAATTTTATAATGTGTTTGGCTGTGTTTTTTTTGGCAACAAATTTATTTTCTTTCTTTCTTTCTTTCATATTTATTATGGTTAATTACAATATCAATAGACGCACATTCATAACACATTAGACATGGTGTAATTAGACTACGACACAAAATACTCGATTCAATAATCAGTAACTTATCAAACATTGAGACAAATTACCCACAAAAATGTATGAGAATACAGAAAATATTAATTCGATCCAGTATCATGTCGTAGTGTAACATGGAACATCGAACATGTATCTCACCTTTCGTTAAACGTTTCTTGTTTCGCGTAGTTTTGCAAACTACCCTCATCTATGAGGAACTTCATTCGTTCGAAGAATGACGCAGTGATAGCTGGCGGTTGCTTTCGGAGGAGAATGTCAGTGGGTTTGGGAGAGGACACGCAGAGCTGACTAGTCTTGCAGGCCGCTGTTTGACAGCATTCCGGGTCTTCGCAGTCCACTAGGCCGTCTGTTATTTGGGGATAATAAGTTTAGTTATGTTTGGTATTTGCATGTAAATGTGTAGCATTTTGAGACCCACATTTAACTAAAAAAAATTCACTATGGATTAACAGAAGGTTATAATATAGTCGGGAAAACGTAATGGATTGCATTGTCGTGACAAAAATGAATATGAAACTTTTTCCACGTCTTGAAAGCTCAAAACAATCCAACATTTAAAAACTTCTCAACAACCCAAAATCACATCTATCCAAAAAACAAAAACAAACCTTTATCATTATCCTTAGAATCGTCACAGATCTGTTCCTTCAGCGTGGTACAATCTGGGCCATCCCAGCCGTCAAAACATTTGCACTCCCAATGGCCATCATTCGCCACTCTGCACTGTCCATGGCCGGCACAACCTCTAGGACACCCTTCGAGGGTACAATGTCGGCCATTCCAACCAGAGACGCAGAGACAAGTGCCATTCTTGCATTGTCCGTGGTCACTACAGCGAGGATCGCAGAGCTTTGAGGTACAATACTCGCC
Source organism: Colias croceus (assembly GCF_905220415.1). Lineage (NCBI taxonomy): Eukaryota > Metazoa > Arthropoda > Insecta > Lepidoptera > Pieridae > Colias > Colias croceus. The sequence goes on along the minus strand of NC_059541.1, from coordinate 1,267,757 downwards.
GCTCCAGCCGGGGTCACACACGCAAGCTTCGCCCACACAGCGCCCGTGAGGACCGCAGTCAAGATCGCACACCTCTGGAATGGTAAGATTTAAGGTTACAGTTTTAAAGAAGTTTGTGTTTGTAGGTTTTTTTGGGAGATGGTGAAGGTGTATTTAACTTATGAAATCAGTAAGTTGATATTTTCTTCGTAAAAAATCGAGAAGAAGGTCTCAACTCATAAAAATACGTAAAGAAAAGTTGTCAAGACATCGACATGATTTTTCAAGTTTTGGTATTTTCAAGGAAAACCACGAAGAGTTAGCAATATCTTATTTTCTTCTTTTGTATGTAGTTTTTGACAAAACCAACTTTACCTATATGATGTCTATGTATTTAAATGCTGACCAATTTCAAAATTAAACACGAACAGTGTTAAGCTATTACAATAATGCCGATAGCAATTTATCTAATGCCTGGGCCAATAACAGTTATAATTGCATTACGTATTAACCATATCTGCAACCATTAGATTAGCAGCTATGATCGAGAAGGATTTAGGAACATGTTCGTAAATTATTATTGCTTGTCAATGATTCACTTTCAAATTGGATACTGTTCGTTTAATTTTACACAGATTTGCAATCGCAATGATTATCTGTTAAAGCTTCGAATGTCCGCTCGAGGATTATTAATGACTAAGTGTTCAACTAAAATATTGATGGATTGTTGAGTGTTTTGTAAATAATTTGGGAAGCTAAAAGTTTCCTTTCAAGAAACATTTGGAAATTTAGAAACATTTAGAAACCGGCAAGAAACTCCATAGTTGCTCTTTTAAGATTATCAATATTACAATTCAATTTTACATAAAAAGGAAACAAACTAAAGGGTAGCCAATCAATCCAAGCTAAGATGATTACTAGTAGTCACGTATACACGTATCTTTTTTATTTAATTTGCTCATGTCAATTACATAAATAATATTAATTATGCTAATAACTATTGGTATTTTAAATCTTTATAATACGAAGAATGAAGCCGTATGTGAATATATTTTCAGTACGCATTCTATCCAATTTAATAGACTACTGCAGATTAAGGCCATTTATATTATTCATGCTTATTTAACTATATTTATTTAATTAGTATTAAGTAATTAGGTATAAAGAGATTCTAGGTAATAGTGACTCAATGGTACTGTTTTATGCTAGATTAATTCCGAGGAAACCGTAATCAGCAAAACAGATGTAGTAAGACGTATATTTAGATCTATTTCCTTACGTTTCTTTGAACGAATTGAGTACATATTTATGTTTTTTTCGTTTACTGGTTTTCAGTAATATAAATAATATACCTCAGTGGTTTTTTAAGTCACAACTGTACACTTATATTTGTAAACATTATTGTTTCTGATAATAAAAAAAAAAAAGTCAACTCTTAATAATTTTATTGCATATCAAAGTTTAATCTACACAAATATTATAAAGAGGAAAACTTTGTTTGTTTGTAATGAATAGGTTCATATTATAAAACTACTGGACCGATTTTGATGAAATATGGCACAGACAATCTTTAGACCCTGAGAAAGAACATAGGCTTACTTTTTATTGCAAAATATGTACCACGGGCGAAGCCGCTAGTATTCAAATAAAGAGATGGTGTACAACAAGCTGTTGTATTTGAACTAAATCGTGCTCAGAACAGTTAGAAAAGCATTGATAATCCTACTACGTCACCCAAATTCCACGTACCTTTAGAACAATCCTCTCCAGACCATCTCGCATGGCAGGTACAAGTCTGCGTTTCCACATCAAAGGCCCCATGTCCAGAACAATCAGGCAAGCACTGTAGAGCGTCAGTGTCCATAGTGGCGCAGTCTCCGCCCTTCCAGCCCTTCTTGCACACGCAGGCACCGTCGATGCAGAACCCGTGCCCCGAGCATGTGGGGTGCGGACAGTCTACCTCAGCACAGAACTTTCCTGAAAATAATAGTTCTGTTAGAAACGTAACTCAAACTAATGATATTTTTTAATATTTGCGACAATTCGGAAGGAGAGGTTCTCCAAGAAGAAGAATTAAGTTATATGCACACTTAGACGAATGGCAAATGCTTTTCATTGAATTAGCAATATAATTCGGGATAGTAATATCAAAACGGAAAATTTAACTTTTTTTTGTTAATAGTGGATAAAATTAAAAATGATTTCAGTAATATAAAAAAGCTTTTAAATTTGTATCCTACGTCTTATAAGAATTTGCGTCATCATTAAAAACTATTCTTTTTTGTCGTTATTTTGGAAAAATGAATAAAATCACAGTTTCATTCCAAACTAACCTTTATACCCCCTAACACAAGAGCACTTTCCGTTCACACAGTGCCCATGTCCGTTACAATCGGGCACTTCACACTCGTCGTGCCGCAGCGAGCACTCCTTGCCCTTCCAGCCCGGGTTGCACTGACACTCGCCGTTGATGTACTCGCCTCGCTGACTACATAGCACTGGACAAACACCTGGAAAGGAGGATTGTTTGGTTGATATATGGATAGATATTTGGAAAAGTAGTTTATTGTGTTGGTGGTTGGACAGACACCTGGAAAACAGTTTTTTTAGTAGGTTGGCTAGACGTTTGTAAAAGAGCTTTCTTTTTCTTCATGGAAAGACAAGTAGAGCCACCTAATGTTAATTGATCACCATCATTAATTAAAACATTTCTGTTGGTCGTTGGGATTGACACAAACGTTTCGTTACTTTTAGTAATAGTGAGTAAAAAAGCTGACTTTTTTTATTAGTAAAACGTTTATTTGAAGCATTTAAAGTTGTCTTCTAAATTTAAACTATGTATTTGTTATCAAATACTTGATTCTTGGTATCAATCGCCGTATGAGTGTTTTTCTAGGAACAATCTAAACCATTAAATGATCGCTAGTTTTCGGCTTTTATGTACGTTATTACTTCTTTTCATATGGGCACATGGTTGTTAATTAGAAATACATGAAATATAAAGAAAGATAAAGCTAAATAGGAAGGCATACTTTCACTACAATCGTCTCCTCCAAAGCCAGGCTGACATTGGCAGTGTCCCATCAAACATTCTCCCTTCCCAGAGCAGCCATTCGGACAGTTGTGCGTCATATCATCTGCAATTATCGCTATGAAGGAGATCTCTTGCGGGTCGCCGTCGTCGTTGTACAGAGACAGGAACCAGTGGCCTTGCTCCATGTAATGCGTCACTTCCTTCTTAATGGACGGCTGTCAAAATTATTAAGTAATGAATAAAAAGTAGTTATGTATTACAAAATTCAAAATGTAGTATAAACTTGCTTTCGATTAAACGTAAATAGGTATAATAAGTGAAATATACATGAAAAACCACAATCGATTTCTTAAATCCAGGATTTTCTTTAAAAAAAGAATATCGCGTTTCAGTTTAACTGAAGTTCGAAATCGATGCAAAACTCACACGTGTTAGATTACAGATAGTACTTACGTGCGAGGCTCTCGTAGTTCTAGCCTTAAATCCGCTTAGAACTTCCAAAAAGTGATACTGTGTATGTGTGGGTAGAGCGTTTCGTCTCGCGTACACGCCTATCGAAGCCCCTCTCGGTATCATGTAGTCGAATTTCACGTAAGAGGCTTCTGACTGATAGAACTGCATGTTCCAATAGCTATATGGAGGGATTTCTTTTGATAATTTTTCACCTAAAGTTATTTGTTTGAACGTAGTCCCGTCTGGCGGAAAAGACTGCGCTGGGAATGTTCGCGCACCTATAACATTAAACTTGTGTTGTTATTTGTTCGACTTTAAAGTAAACGAACGGGATGCAAAACCATGCGATAATGTGATGAAGTGATTTCAGTGATAAGGTAATAGAATACGAAAAGAAAAAGATAACATGCATTTTGGTATATAGTGTTTTACTAATATTATGCTAAGTACATCCGATCTAAGTACAATAAATAAGTATGCGAATTAGTTTATTAGTCACAAAGCACCGACGCCCGAAGATGGTTCTATGATTGTTAGTTAGTTATCGAAACGACGTAAATTTGGACACCTCACCTTCCAATATTAGGATTGGTGGAGGCTTTACTTTTGGACATACGCATTGTACCGGTGCTTCCGTTGTAGAAATACTTTCTGTACTTGTTGGAAAATCTGTAGTCTCATCTGTTGATGTCGAATCGGTTGTAGATGAAAACTGAACTGATTCAGTTGCATTAAGATACTCTGTTGATGTACTATAGTCACTTTCAGTAGAACCAGGCATAGTATTTTCTTTAAATTCATCGGTTTCAGTTTGACCAGAAGAATCTGTAGTTCCTGTACTGTCTGTATTAACAGGAGTAGTTTTTTGTGCATCATCATCATATAAATCATCACCTGTGATATTGTCTTCACACACGGGGCAAGAACACTCACAACTACCGCCCCAATCTTCTGAATTCATATCTTTTGTCGATTTAGTTCCATCAATTGTGACAGGTTTATTAAAGTTTGTAGGCGCTGTTGGTTCTAAATCGATCGGTGTTATTTTAACAGTGGGAATTTCGTTGGAATCGCCAACAGTAGGTACTCTTACTGTTAAGGAATAAAAAGGTTTATATGAATCACCATTATTGGAATCATCTGATGATAACGTTAAATTAATCAATACATGCTTGCTGTTCACTGGCATGTCTGTTTTAGATTCAGAAGCAACATTAATTGTCGAAGATTCATTTGTAGTGATAGGAGCAGAAGTACTACCAGTTGCTGTTGTTATAGTACTTGTTTCAGACGAAGATTCCGAAGTTGTATTATATACACTGATAGTATTAGGTGCACTTTGTGTAGTTTGGGTTAATAAAACATCAGAATTAGTTTGAATTTTATCTACATGTGTCGTAAATATATTAGTTACTTCCGTGGTTACTTCACTCATTAGTAGGGGCGTTGAACTCTGTGTCGTAGCATTAGTGTAATATACAGGTGGAATTGTAGTTCCAATGCTTTTTGATGTTTGAATATCGTAATGATCTTTTTCAAGCTTTTCACTTAAATCATCAGTGTCGATATGTAACTCTTTGTTCAATCTTGAGAGTAACTTTAAATAATGTAGCTTTTGAACACCGTACGAATAAATTGACGGATATGCATCGCCTTGCATGTCCTCAGGATCATAGGCTATTGCATCTTTTTCTGATTCTTTTATTTCTGGTGGCATTTCCGTTAATATCTCAGCTTTGTTAGTCACTTTATTAGTTTTTGTTGAGGTTGTGTAATCCTTAGTAGTGCTTGTATTATTTTCACTGTGTGCAAGTGTTGCAGTATTAGTAACATTATCAATTTTCGTCGAAGTGGTATATTCCTCAGTAGTGGGTTCTATATCATCTTTCACGTTTATCGATGTGTTATTAGTAACATTAACATTTACACCCATAGCGCCCACATCGCTAGATACAGAAGCTTTAGAAGCGCCCCCGTCTTGCGGTTCAGTACTCTCGTCGGCTGACACACCATGCACTAAGCTAACAGTGGTCGAGGAAGGAGTAGTGATTAGTTCATGCATATCTACAGTGGAAGAATCCGTGGAAGAAACAGAAGATAAAGAAGCATGCTCGTCTACACTTCTACGAGCGCGAGAATGGCCACCCCCTTTACCTGTAGCTGACGACGTCGAGCTCTGGTGCGGTCGTGGTAATGATTTATTACTGGATTCAAGCGTCGTCGCTTTTGACGCTTGGAATTTGTCCACGTCTCCAACGATTACGGAACATGGTTTCGCATTTTCATACGACCAGTTATCCGTAAAATATGAAGCTGTAAATGAATAATTTAATTCAATCTTTCAATCTTTGCTTAATGAATACTCTAATAAAAACATTTTCATGAGCTAAATAAACTATTATCATATCTTCTAGCTTATTTTGAAAAAATGTAAAAAACATTAATTATACTAACCTGACATATAAGAAGCAATAGACAATAATAGAACAAATAGCACTATAAACACTATCGCAGTACACTTCCAAGAACATCTTGAAGATAGGCCTTTTCTGAAGTGGAACCTCGAGGCCGCTGGAGGGAAGTGCGTGGCGCGGAGGTTGTTCCTCACGGGAAGCACGGGGACAGGCGCCCCGAACGCTGGATGTCTGTCACTACGATCCATTCTTTCTAGCGTTCCCTTTTCTTGTTTACCTGGACTGCTACACGACGAATTTGATTTATAGTCCATAGACGGATTCTTTTGTATGTCCCCTGAAAAGGTAAAGGCAACCTATGTAATATTGTAGCGATCTTTTGCGTTTGTAATCAATCATACTATTGGAGTAACAGATTTTACTTTCGTATTACAGACTTTTTTGCGAGCTTATGTAAATATTTTTTCTTTAAAGCTTAAACGTAACGTAAGTAAACATTATCAGAATGTCGTTACATTTACATTCTAATTATTCTACTAATGATAAAAATTGAGACTCACACGTGTTCAGTTCACCTGAAGGCACGTAGAAGTTTCCCGAAGGAGTGCGTACAAGACACGAGGGTTCAAAATCACCCAAGTCAGCTGGGTTGCCAGTGATGCGGCCGTTTAGCCGAGACATCGTTGGGTTGCGGGGGGGCACATCGGGAGGGGGTCGGGACCCTTCTAGAAGACAACCTGAGAACAAACAAAACAAACTTTTGATACATTGTTGTGTTGTTGAGAAGTCTTGTAATTAAATAATCTGTGTTGATGCTCTTGCAATATATATAAACATATAAATGCATTTGTATCTATGTGTGTATGCATGTTGGGTTTATTTGATGTTTTATTTTTTTCTTGTTTAGATTGTTTTGTGTTAATAACTACATTATATGTACATAAAATTAGATAGCGCACAGTAATTGACAATGTCCTGTTAATTAATTACACATTATTGGACAAGGCTGGCCCAAATTGATTTTGACCGCAAAATTAGCATGTCGTAATTTAATTAGGGTCAAATTCTTGTAATAGCCCGCAAACAAATAGCGTTTAGAGGTCTATGGAAATGGATCAAAGATCGCGTGTTTCGGCAGTTAGTTAATAAAGGAAATATATTAGATTGGGAGCTATCGGATGGAGAGAGGCGCGGCGACCTCTCCCATCGCTAATATAAGTTAATGGAAAATCGAAGCATTATCCACCCCGCCACCCCCTTCCCGCTCGCAACCAACTTTTGATCCTCGACAAATTTTAAGGATTCCTTCAAGCGTTAATTAATTTATTGTAGCGGCCGATGTAGCCGTAAGAAAACTCAATTAATTTTAAAAGGGTTTTTGTGTTTTTTTCAGCGATCGTTTTCCGCGTCGCGAAAAGAAAGCGAGCTACAATGCGACAGTCCTTTGAAGCCGTCCCTTTTGAACGGTTCGGTTCCTTGTAATTAGAGAGTAATGAATTTACTCCCGAACCCAAAGAAAACGTGCTTTCAATAGACGTACGAATTACATTCACGACGAGAATAACCACGTTTTCATTAAAAAAAGATGTATTCACTTGAAATCTCATTAGCGTACTGAGCGCAGTAAGCCGGGATTAAGCAAGGTCATTTATCTTAGAGCCCTTTGGAGTTCAAACTGTAATAGCAACTAAGTATTCATCCCACCCAGTAGCCAATGAAAAACTAAATCACCTCCCTAACCTAATTTAGGAGGACAAGTATAGTCATTAATACACATGTCAGTCGACGTCCTAGTACAAAATGCGGCCCATTTATATCTCGTCTTGGGGAGCGGGAATTATGGTAATCGGACGAATCGTGTCTTTTGTCTGTAATGGTGGGTAATTACTGAGGCACCTCCCGGGGACACTTCGTTTCTTTAAAGGGCCCAGGAGCATGAGAATTCGACACTCGTTAACCGAATCGTCTCAACTTTAAAAGGGAGCGCGATTTTGAACGTCGCTGCGGGATTTGTCGGTCGAACGAACGTCCTTTTTGGTTTTAGAAATTGGCCGCCGCAACGCCAGCACTTTGCCCGATTGTTTACGCAAAATATAGTTTGTTATTTCAGCTTTTTCATCGTACGTTTACCGACTTCTATGCATAAAACTAATATCAGTCGTTCTATCCGTGTAACGGTCCGTTCGTTTTTATATTTTTCGAGCCATCTGCTATACGTTCCCGCGTGTAACCTTTTCCTGTACGGAAAAGCTAAACTCGCTTACTTATTGGAAGATAAAGGGGGTGTGTTTCGGCTCATTTGCGGAGCTCAGTCAGATCAAACGTGATTTCTTATCGACGAAGGGAAAAACAGATGGAGATAGAAATTCTTTATTCCCAAAACCAAATAGGGAATAAGCCAGTTTATTTATTTTGTAGTAATCGCGTTCGTATGTTATGAAAACTATGTTATTGATTTAATTTTATATTATATCTTTATTATAATATTATATTTTGTAATATCAATACCACCATTAACTTAAATCTATACACTTTCTATTATGTACATAGATTTATAGCCAAAGGAATGGCCTGCACAGGCTTGTACATTAGAAAGATATTAAGGGCATACCATCACCATACGTGGTCGTTAGTATAGGCCTTACAGAACGTATTCAATCCGGTTAACCTGTCGGGCATATATCTCTTTCAAGTTTCATAACTGCAGACGTTGATGTATGAGACAGTGGTATGGAGACTCGGTACTTGGGCAATCTCAGACCAACATGTGCCGACAATCTTATACTCGTTTGCGTTACCATTTAGAATTCAATACATTAATCGGTGTTATGTTGCTTACGAATTGAGACGAACTGTTTTGTAAAGATCGAAGTGATTATAAAGAGTATGAGGAGAATAATTTACCCTTAAAGACTAATTCACTAAATTCAACCGGTTTTTATAGAGGTATTAAATACTTTATAAAGAAAATATTGTTGAACAAAAATATTGCGTAATAACGTTTCATTATAATATTATACACAAGTACAATATATAAAACACAGATTAGTCGAGATCCGTGGGTTAACCGTTATTAGCATCCAAGAAAAGTTGTCTCAATAACTATCCAGGTAAAACCGCTCGCTATCCCAAAGTAATTAATATGTTAAACGGAAATGATAAGTTCCCGTTCCCCAATTTCTATTTTAAAGGCATTAAACTTTCCCTGAACGTGCAATATTTATTTGAGAGAAGCGCAGCATTTAGTTGGGAACAATCGGGAACTTGGTCTGACGCTGTGACTCCGTTTTAATTAGCACCCATTCATCGTGAAACAATCGAGTTGAGAACAAATCCATTATAATCGAACTTTTCGATAGTCGAGTGTTGGGCTTAATGCGCGCCCCGCTATCAATCTCCATCGGTTTATTTGACCTTATTATTCGGATTTGGTGCTAAAGATTGTTGAGATTTAAATTATTTGCTGTACTTAATAATTACTTTGATAATTAACGTTTATGAATGTCTATACATTTATCTCATCAATTTTGTATTTGGAACAAAATGTTCACGTAACAGAAAACTACATTGATGCAAAATTCTTTAAACACGAGTAGATGTAACTATATTTAGTTTACATGTACGCCATTTGGAGTTTCCAGTTTCATCTAGCTGCACCTATTACATACATATGTCCGAAAATTTCAGAAATTGAAACTTGAGGTAAACCACGGAGTAAGTTTGCTGAAATTGGTAAGTTCAGAATTGCTTACGTTGCCACATTCGCTGCATTTGTGTGATTACATTAATTATATATTAATTAATTTTACAATATACGATACGAATATAGTCTTGTTAAATTAACCATATTATTGTTTCCTTTATATCGATATCTTGTATGTACTAATGTGTAAAAAAAAGGTAAAATATGTAAATTATAAATAGTAAATATACCAAGAAATATAAAGCCTAATATAAAATGTTCGAGATATCATACCTTAATCAGTAAATCTCCAAGTAATCTCATATAATTTGGATTTTCGTAATCTACATTTCTGAAGAATATCGAAGGAGAAAATATCAATACCGACGGATTATTTCAAGATATTTTTATCTCAGCGGGAGTTGAGCAATAATTTCCTTAACGTTTTCCACGTCGGAAGTCTTTCGGGGCATTATAGCGAATTCTCTGACATTAGCAAAATTCCCTTGTAACGAGAATAAAATTTCATCTCTGGTTATATGTTAAAGCGATCGCGTACTTACAATATTATTGTACAATATTTGTTGAACGATTTTCAAGGAAATAACTGTTATTGGAATATTCATTTACATTATAAACTTTGTATTGTAAAATCAAAGTGAAGTGAGGTAGAATGTATATTGTATATCCTATAGTTTATCTTATGCATTGTTTGAAACTGTGCCAAAATTTTGCCTGTTTTTATCAGGAATATTCGGTTAAAATATACTACATTCATTACGATATGATATTAACATTTTTACAATACTTGAAATGCCATATCACTTGCCGCATCATGCTGTATTTTTATTATTTTATAAGTATTTACAGAATTAATATTTCAGTATTAAATTACTCATAAGTAATTTAATACCTTTTACCATTTGTATCTTATAATCCTATTCAGATTGCTAATCGTATTTGAGGTTAGCAACCGCGCCTAATTGCTGCGGTTAGTTGCAGGTGACGTATGTCGCTTTGCTTTTTGATTTTTATTATTATTTTAGCAGCAATATACCCCGGTTCCGCTCGGTTAGTTTTAACAGTTACAATGCTCAAGCAAGTGACAAATCCAATTTCGTTTAAAAACGCTTTTGAATCGTCAAAATACAGAAAAATAATTATTTACCAAAACACCATATCCGTTCAGCAATTCTTGAGTTACAGTTTGTGTAATAAACGCAACTTTTTAAAAATAATATAACGACTTATAAGTGTAGGTGTAGTATAGGCGGTATAAAACTCTCCAGTTTCAAGCAAAACGCCGCTTAATGATATTACGCTTATATTTAATCGATGGCTTTCAGTTGGCCTGGTTTCCACGATTCCGTTAAATATTCTCTTATCATTTGACGCGTACACGAATTCGGTCAATGATTTATGTGCCGTTTTGAAATCGTTGCGATTTTCACTCTGAATTATAATGTGACGTCTCACGATTGAATTTAGATGTTCGCTACAAAAACTCAAAGGTTCCAATCGCTTCGGCGCTGATTTATGTGGTTAAATAGACATCCATTTCATAGTTGGTTGAGCAAGAGATTTGTTATTATTGTACCGTTGTTAGGTGATTTTTGGTTGGTGTATTTTTCCGATTATAGTACAAAGGATCTATGGGAGTTAAATTCTTATTCTATATACTTACTATGTGAATGTTTACTGATGTAGTTTCCACAATTAATTATAGGGAGGTCGCAATAAATAGCTTGTATTAATCTAACGTAGGTCCAGCATTAAAGACGCATGTAAATCTATATTGTGGGCAATGTATCATGTCAAGCAGCAACCGCTTGCCCGCTGATAAGATTACCAGACAAAGGAAGTCCACCCATATCGCTACCACAACCACCGCTAAACGCAAGCCTTTATGACTCCACTATCCGGGCAATTTCAATTTTAACACAAAGTAATAGAGTCCACATTGTCTCGAGAGGTCTTTATTAAGGCTAACATCAACGTCTCCTTCGTTAAAGGACACTCAGCTTTATTTATGTCGACATACTGCCAACGTTGCCTTATTTGCCATTTCAGCTACAGTAACAACTAGATTTGCACTATCTATTGCTATGAATAGAGTCCGATTTCGCATCGCCACCTCCGTTCACATCCACGTAATGAAGAGGGAAGTTGAACTTTTCGGTTGAGATATTAGGGTGTGTTTTTAAACGTGTTCGTTTTTGTTTCCGGCAACGATAAGGACACGACGTTGCCCAAGTCGGTACGTCACGCGACTGGTGCACTAATTTATGTTGTGATTTAAGATATACCGTGGACGCACCTTGCACTTTGCCCTAAGTTTTTATGGGCTGTTATGGTAATAAACTGTCTGGGCAAACAAAGCGATAGCCCGAATCACCATATTCTTACAAGGACTGTAAATTATATTTTGCATTCATAGTTCGTGTCGCTGTTGAAAACGCTTGCTACGAATATTATTTGCAAAACGAATACAAAATAATATAGAAGAGCTGTTTTCCCTAGCTATATCAATAAGATGTTACTAATCCCTTAATCGACTCATTACATAAAGCCCTCATTAAACTTAATTTAAATGAATATTACACGCTAAAAATAGAACCTCGTAAATCAGCAATTAATTCTAGTTCGACAGAGAATGCTGTACAATTAGTAGATGCTTAAACAATCGTGGAGGATTTAAAACTACCGAGTTGATAACAAGCAAAAAGCTGCAACCTTACCGCTCGTTAGATGAAAGGCTCCTTCATTAGTGCAAGAAAAAAGCCGAAGAGACTCGGGTTACGTAACGCGTTACATCTGTTACCGGTCAAAACAATGCGCCTAGCTATTAATCTAGCTATCACATATTTCTTTGTCTGAATCCATTAAATTAATTGTGTTTCGGGGTGTGTATTCGGCTCGTTATCATTGAATCTGCGGTGTGAGACGTGATGGATGCCAGCGTCACACGGAATGGTCGCACGAAATTAGCCGTCCGAAAAGAATGCACTTGATTCCGTGACTGATGTCTGAGATTTGGGGAGGATACATTGCTGTCGTTGGCCTTCGATGAGGGTGATGAAATTGAAAAATTCCTCCTTCATTGCGACGAGCTATATCATTGTCATGGATATCATTTCTTAGCCCGTGTATTCGTGAAACGTTATTAGGCTCGCTCGTGTAACTGAGCTAATATAGTCACTTCGGTTCAATAAATTATGAACGGCTGCCGACAACGTTGTCTATATTTAGTTCCTGTTTTATATTTAATCTAACATTTCCTATTTTATTATACAGTTAAAATGAGCTTGTGTTTTTCTAGTTTAATATTCTACGTAGGTACTTACTTACTTTAGAGTCTCTTAAGGTAATTTAAAAGTACCATTCTATAGAATATAGTATTAGAATAACACAAATAACCTGCCACAATACTAGAAGCTCACTTATGAGTTTTTAGCTTATCTATTAAATAGTTTAAACATTACATGTATCGTTGAACTAGAAACTACAAATTAACGTGAGATAAACCATACGCTTATCTAATTTTACATTAAAACAACTATTAATATCCCCTGTGTAATTTTAGTCAGTCATTTCATGTGTGGTTCAATTTTGATCTCACTTAGCATGTGTTACGGTTCAGTTTAGACTGCAGGCTTTCGACCTTGTATCTTCGATTTGAAGTTTGAAGCTTTTTGATAACCTGAGCCGAGATGTGTGATAACGCTTTCATTAACCTTACCCTAGCATTAATTACCATTAATAGAAACAAACAAAACGAACAGATAAATGGGAAGAGATAGGCGTTTAATTGTCTTTCGAGTATCCAGTTGAGGACGATTGGAGATGCCGGGACGGGGTCGATACGATATCGTACAAATATCAGCCAAGTATCATAGGAGTAGTTTAGTCAGAAAAATGATTACCTATATCTAAGAGTAATCTTTAAGATTTATAAAATCACATCAGTCATCGGTTACGACTATTATGAATAATGTTATCGTATCGTCTAAAATATCGTTACGGTTCATTTTCTTGCATTTTCTTGCGAAGTTGTTAAATTCAATTGTTATAGACGACGAGAAGATATTTTGTATAATTGATTTAGCAAGTTCGTCGTTAACTTGCGAAATCCAATTGAAATTGTTTCAAAATAAATATACGTTTAATGTTATCTTATCTCGACTGGTAACAGGTAAATTAATGGCTAAATTTATTATTAATGTCGTATAATGAATTACGCGATATATTAATTGGATTGACTCAGATTTGTGTGAACAGTAAGTTTATTAATTTGATAAGAACAGGAAGTTTAATAATTAAATACAATAAAATTACGATACCATGATCATAATGACCATATTTAATAATAAATAAAAAGAGAGTATTAATTAACTTTAGTGTTAATTTTGTGTTAAGACTAAGTTAACGATCGTTCAATAAAAACTATACGATTAAATCGTTTTAATAGTTCTTTAATCACTTCCATTATTATTAGCAATACTTGATTTGTTATATCTCATTACATTTTAGGTTCAAAATGAATTGAAAAGCTTCCAATAGTTAACCTCATTTTTAAAGTGTAGATACAGCAAAAGTGAAACGGTCTAAACTACCATAGTTCGTATGCATATTTGCTCAAAGCATACGCCGAGTTTCCCACGGACACGGTCATATTTCTCACTTTTTTCAGCAGAACGACGGCTGATAGAGATTGATGATCGGTCACCCCCACCCTGTGGAGGTCTTGCACGATTAAATGGGGATTCGCATATATCCAAATTTAAATGTTTCTAAGACGTAATGATTACTGTCTCTGTGGTGTCGTTAGAGCTAACTTTTGTTTAACGTCTTTTGGGTATAAATGGCGATATAGAATAAGTATATGTGAAATATAAATTCTCCAATATATTCAATAACTACATCATCCAAAGAAAATCTTCATACTACAACCATAGTAGTAATTTAATTTCAACTCTGGTTATAACTATATGTCCGTTTTTGTAGTTAAACAATAATCATAATTATGCGGTATTAAGAAGTTCATCGGATATTATAAGCTAGTTTAAAAATAATTCTCTTATCATAAATCATTATGAATATATTTTAAGCCTTAAGTTCAGTTAGTTACTTGAGATTAAACAAACATCAATTCTAAAGAGTCTTGTGAACAATTTTAATGTTATCCTAAGTTTTGCATTGATTTTCTATTCTTGTATACAAATCCCTCAAATTTAAATTTAGTCGTGTCATTTTGAAACTGTTATGCTTTGAACTGTCTGCGAATACAGGCATAATTTAAGTTGAAATTATTTTCTAAGAAAATTTTCTCACAGGCACTCAAATTTTTTGCAGTTTCGTCAAGTACTGGAATCTTAAACGTATTAGCAACAAAGTCTCATAATCTATCAATGTCAAGTAAAAAATGGCGCGCGTATCCGTCACCCTTCGCGCGCTTTAGTGATGTGCATATAACAAGTGATGCAGCCTTGATAGTGAAGTGGCCTTAACACCGACTGAGTGGGCCATTCACGCTGCCAACTCAAGACTTGAAAAAACACGCATTTTCTTAGCGTAATTGGCCGTGAACCCTTGTACAGATAACATAACGTACGACGACCCCAGCTTCACCATCGCGTATGCAGAAGTAGACAATGATAAGTAGCGCTAAAGGATTACATTCGCGTGCTATTTTTTAAAGTGTGAGGTTAGGTGTACGTAAACGTTAGGGGAGCGCTCGAATGCGGTAAAATCATATCGGGTATGAAATAAATCAGCAAGTTTCGCCTCGGGACGGCTCACGTTACACCCCGATTCGTTATCTGCATTTTAAAATAAAATGGCGCCGCCCTGGGACTTGATGTGACGTTGACAGGTGCGAGCTGTCACTTTACAGTGATTAAGCGTTCCGTTTACGAAATTTTTATTTGGGTTATGTGTGTTTTGTTACGATTTTAGACGCGTATTTATGAATTGGTCGCAAAGTCAATACACCGGAACAAAGTCATAACGAAACGAAGTTTTTTATTTTTTTCTTTTTCCACGGGTTATACGGATGTTAAACGAAAAGAAATTATGCCAACAATAAAACCTACTTACGCCGTTTCCAAACATCTTAACGCGTCTTTATCCATTTCGCACGTTCATCTTCAGATCCGGGGTCTCAAATACCCATCGTGACCCGAAATATTCGAGGGTCAAGTATACTTGGGTCGCTTTGTACCCAAATAGATAGAAGGCTGTGCATTAGCAAGGGTTCGCTTTCTTCAGAGTTCTTTGCGTTGAGGGTCCGTATAAACGGATGTCATGTTGATTTATATTTGCAATTATTACGCCCTCACGCGTAGTGTCACGATAACATTCTGCAGATTAGATGATTTATTCAATAATATTAATTATTTTACACTCGACTATAAATTATGGATAATATTTCACGGCTGCCCCGCGTTTTTGTCGGTTGCGAATTTGCTTATCTCTTATGATATTAATCAAAATTAAGGTAAGATTACAACGTCAGATTGCGAGCAGATTTTAAGTGAACCATTTAATTTTCCTCGATAAAAAAGTAAATATTGACAAGAGCAATGAAAGAAACTTACTCTCACATGCGTTCTACAAACAGGTTATTATCATAAAAACAATATGCAAACAAATATTACTTTAATAATGAGTATATGAAAGGGAAAATGTTGTCTACCCGTAGCAACCTGATAAATGGAAACAATCGCGAGCAATATCGATATAAACCTGTCAGAAATATATTATTATTTACGTAAGCGAGTAAATAAATTGTGCCTTATTTGTTCGAATTGTGGTTGTTTGTTTGTGTTGTCGGATAGAGGACTAATCGATTAAATATTGTTTGTTTTTACATATTACTGTAATGGTCGTTGTAAATCTTTTGTTATGTTAATATGTTTGTGCAGTTCATTTTGATAAGGGCTCGTTAAATAATGTTATGAATACGATGAAATACGAGTTTGCCTATTTTGATATAGTTTATATTATTAATTTTAAGGAGGAAACACAACTTGAATTTAAATATTTTTGCTCTACATATACGGTAATTTCATTATGTCAAGTTTTTAAAGTTTTAAGAACAATTTTAACTCAATATTTTAAATTTAGATCTTCATAGACATTGTCTCTATTCGTATACAAATTGTTGATAATCAAATCGGAAAAGCATTCCTCTATCCCCTAAGTAAATTCTAACATACAAAACTCCGCTAACAGAATTACTCTCACTGCTTTTAAAATGACAAATCGTTGTGCCAACGCAAAAAGGCTGGCAAAATATATTTCAGAGGTCACCCATATAACCGGGTTTCATTTACAAACGGGACCATCTGCCCGCTCTGACCGATTCGATGACAATGCGATGACCCTATATCCATTAGTTTGGTGGATCTAAATCAATACGTCTTGCGAATTTGGCGGGGTTTATTTATCAGTGGGATAACGCTTTTTTTAGAGGAATACAAGGCTGTTTATATTTTGGTTAGATTTTATCTATGATTTTAACGTTTCGTTTTTCAATACCTTTTTGCAATAATAAGGAAGGATTTTTTCACCAAATTCTTACAATTTTTCTGAGCAAAGGTAGTTTTGTTAGGTGTATTTTTTCTTGTTGTAGTTTAAATATAATTCGGAGAGAATATTTAATTTTAAATGTAGATACAAATAATAATAAACATAAAACGTTGGTTGATTTCAACCGGGACTGATAAGCGGCAATTGACTGACGAACCAACGGAAATAAGATACAATTTGATACATTTTAAATTAAATTCTGTATTCAATAATATTAATAATATATTCATATCATTAAATGTATAGAACAATCGAGAATTTACTTTATTTTACGACGGTAAAATAGTTAATAGTGTAGTGAATAATCTTTTCAGAGAAATTTCGTTTTGGTTTGATATTTATGATTTTAATAATTATTATTTTAACAAGAACTGAACTCATTTACAAAAACGAGTTCACAAAGAAACATTGTACATAAATTTTTCGTTGCAAATAAATTTTATGATTTTGCATCAATTCCAAAAAATATTGTTTATTTTTTTAAATATATAAAACATACTTAAGTAATAAACGCATCTGCTATTTCCACGCATAAAATTAGTACTTACCTAAATTGTATATGAAAAAACGGAACAAATCTAATCTTTCGCAAAGTCCATAATCCATACGCTATTAATAACCATCGATTGTTGTGCAATTTATAGCAATCACAATCACTCAGCGCATAGCGTAAAGTATCAAAATATTTAGCCCAGTTGCTGTTAGCACTAATCTGCTTAGTAATTACATGCCGAATATAGCACCACGTGGTGCGTTAAATCCCATTGTTCGTTGCTATTTCAAACTGTATTTCGACAATCCAGCCAAATTGAATGACATCTTTATCTAGCTACTAAACAGATTTTGCGGGGCTTATAGCTTTGGCCGGTTAATGTCGGTGACAACTAACTAGTTTGTAAGTTTCGGTGTGAAAAAAAAGTGAAATTCCGCGCGCTTTTTAGAAAATGGAATGTTTTTGCATCTGTGTAGTTTGCAACTAAAATGATTTAATGAAAAATAACAAAATAGGTTATATTACATAGACATGAGATAATCATACAATCAAAATACTAAAAAAATAAATTGATGTAACAAAGACTACAAATTTTTATCTGTACGATGAGAACGAAATAAGAATCGACCAGCACTACTTAAAATCAACGGTTATACAATAAAATGTATGTCTATTACTACATTGTAATACCTTTTATCTCCTGGATAATTAAGCTGTATTCTAGAGATAATAACATTCAACAAGATAAGCTCTTAAGCGTCCATAAACACTCGTAGTGTATTTATAAGCCCACTTTATGCTTCATAGAACGCGTTTTAGTAAAGATATGTACATTTGCATTGTAGTTACTATTTTTCTTATTTCAGTATTATCTAGATTGTACTGATAAAAAATAATAAAACAGTACTCAAAAATCTACTATGTAACAGTTTAACATTATATTTCAAGGAAATCTGAAGCTTTCAATTAAAAGAACAAATAACATCGTTTTTATTCTTTTTTAAACCAATGTTAACTAGTAGGTACATAGTAAATTTATATATTATAAAATATTGTATGAATACCATAACACTCATCCGTGAAAATTGACATAAATAAAACAGTAGTTTAACAATATAATACGCACATTGCACCTGCATTTTCAAAACTGCACATTACAAAGAAAAAGCAAAATTGAAAACGCAAAACGAAAGCAAAGAATGAACAAACACCTCACTCAATAAAAAGGCAACAATTAAATTATTTTCGCATGCTCATTATTTAAAATAACGAATCCCTTAATTAAGGGGAAATAAAAGTCAGAGCGGGTTCTTGTTGTCCGTTATCTAGTGGCTAAATAAAGGTCTGAATTATGGCGGAGTGTGGATTAAAATGGATTTTTATATAAAATAAAAATGGGCAATGAACGGCTGCGGCGGCCCCGAGGGGTCGGGTTTGCGGAACCCTGCTGAAATGAGATGTTACTCTAAAATTGATATTTTTGATTAGATACTGACTCCTATTTTAATATCTTTCTTGGTGAGGCGGATCATCCGGTTATTTATGGAGATTATTTCCTGTACAATACTTTATGAAAGAAATGGTTATTAACTTTTCCTAATACATAGTGTTTTAATAATTTCTTAATGCAACACTCGTATTTAAAACGACGTACGAGTGTACAATTACGTAGATAGCATATTAAGCTTTTTGTTTTAAAATATTCAATACCTACTGGCTACATCAAATAAACCATAGACGAGTTTTTACTTCCAACAGAAAAACCCCCGGTTGCTTCACATCAAACGAATTTGGTAATTGAGCAAACCTTAAAACGGAACTTCGTCGAACAATAACCGAACTTTAGTATGCATTTCTTAAAGTTATAAAACTTGGGGGAGTTTAACACGTTCACAGCTGCGTGTTCAGCCCGGGACAATACAAGAATATTCCATCAAAGAAATACCTCCGTTTTTATGTATTCATAAATTTTCACATTGATCAATGTTTTATTCGCGCCTCTATCTCGCCCTTGAGAATTTTTGTATTAGAATACTTTTGTGGTGTAATGTACAAAGGCGTTGTATGGTAACCCTTTATAATTCAACGAATTCAGTTGCAAACTTTCTATGAATATTTTGAACATTTCTCAGGCGATTTTCTTAGTTATGTTAGTTGCAGTTATTTATAAAAGGTTTTGGATGAAACAGGATTAGATATTGCCTACAATAATCAATAAAAAGTTGTATATTTGAACAGGTAGAAATGTATTTAAAATTACAAAACGAATTTGACCAATTCCCAAAAAAGTGAAGATATCATTTTTCTAAACCAATTAATTGTATTCCTTCTTAAATTCTGTAACCAAGCAAACATAAAACAACACTTTTACAGTCATTATGCCATACCATTAAAGCTTCCTTACCTGCAGGTAATGTAAGCCAGAACGTGACAGGTGCGCCTAAAAGCCTCCGAGATTGTATGGCTGAAACGATTGCTTATCCGATCTTGCGAACAAATAAATATACTTAACACGTTACTGCGAGCCTGTCGTAAAACCTTTGATAGCGTTTGGACAAACGAGGGGAATGGAATGCAATCATGTACGAATTAAAAATAGTTGATTATAGGCAATTGTTTTTTATCTAGTTTGACAGTTTATTTAAACCTATGTAGCTTATATATTAATATGTATTAATTTTAAATATAGCTTATATTTAAAATTAACATTTTAACAAGCTTATATATAACCTTAAGCTTGTATGTTAACAAAATTTTAAATTTGTTTCAATTTTGTATTATATTGAAAACTTAAATTTGTACAGACGCCAAATTTTATTTAGCATCTAAGAACTTACGGCAAGGAGCGTTTTTAATTTCATATAGGTAGGTATTGCATTATTGTGGTTTATTTGATGGATTCAATCCATTAAGAATAATAAATTCTTTACAAAGAATATTGCGAATACATCCATTAATACAAAATATGCAAGGGACAAAAATAAAATTAATATACAAAATAAATCATAACTATCCGAACCGTCCGATGACCACAGAGTATACCGCCCGTAGACAGCATTGTCCGAAAAAATTGCCTACAATCGGCTCCCCGCAGCTAATCCTATTTACTGGGGCAAATAAATTATATAGAGCGGGTGTAATGAGCGTGGACCGTCCCCGGGAAGGGGCATACGATTTGTCATGTTATGGATAGTTTACGTATGTGTTGATCGATTTTTTATTGTGGATTTTGTTGTTTGTGGATATGAATTATGTGAGGCGTTAGTAGGCATGTTTTCGTGAGCACGTTTATTTTTTGCTATTTCTGAAGTTTGTTACAAAATTACATGTAAATTTCGTAATAACAATTTGATTTAAAACAGCTATTGAAGAAACCATGTACTAGGTGTACCTACACAATATTAGACAAGCGACGCTCAAAATCGTAAAAGAGCAAAAAGAATATACTAATTAAAAGTATGAATACCCAGTCTGTGGAAAATCGGTATTCAATATCAAAAAACGAAGTCCAAAAGGGTTTCGCCTTACAAAATATCACGGTAACAATGATTAAAGCAAAGCTAATATTACAAAAATGTCTAGAAACATCTCAATCCGGCCGTCTCAATGTTTACAGTATCGGATGGCTGTCGCCGTAAATATTGATCGATTATGAGTGTCGCAAGTAATAGCTGTATAATAGCAGCCTGTCTTGCCGTCTTGCGTATACTCGCTGATTTTAGATAACCATTTTATAAACGCTCTGTTGTTTGATTAGTCTGTATGATTTTTGTGCACGTGTCATACTTTTGATACTTTTGAACGTTATTATAACAAGTTATGCTTGATTATTTCACATTTTTGTCGTATTTGGTTTGGTAATTTGGATCATTACAGTGAATTAATTAATATGGAAGAACTTCCTGTTATAATTTAGATGGAAATCCAATATGTAAAACGATAACATTGAATAAGGAAAAGATAACAATTAATAAATTCTAACATGCGTGTTTTGCTTTGATAAAAATTGCGGAAGCCAACCCAAAATTACATTATCTACATATACAGTTGAAATAAACCACACCAAAAATTACGTTAAATTAATCGAATCAAACGCATCCCATTCCGAGTTATCTAATCAAAAAAAAGTGCGTAAAAAAATTGGCAACAATTTCAATAAAGCCTCAATTTCACGGGCGCGTTGGCTCGAACGCTGGCACAATTTAATAGGACTTCAAAAGGGCTGCTGATTCGTAGCACAATTCTATCAGCTTAGTGGTCTATCCCGGTATTATGTGAAGTTATCGCTCGCCCGAGGGGAGCGGGTGACGCAATAAAAAAATAATTCCCCCTTTATGTAAGCGTAACTAGCTGTTAACGCGCGATTTTGCACCATCTACTCACGTCTTTATCATCATTTTTTGTATAATCAATTTTATATGCAAAAGTTGATTTTAAAGAATGGTAAAAATCGCGAAAAATTAAAATACATTTTGATGTCACATTGTGGCTTTCAGACGTTAAAACCGCAAAGCCCTTTGACAATATTTATACCGTTATGTTTAATTAAAATTAATTCCATATTCCATATTTTTGATTCAAAATATAAAACAAATCCCAACGTTAGCTCAAAGCAACTTGTGTACGGGTGCATTTATAATGAAGTTATTAAAAATGCACTCTAAAAGTATGAAATAGAACTGTGAAAAACTTGTTTCAACAACAAAACTTAAAAGAAAAGCTGTATACTAAGCAAAAGTTTAAAAATAACAACGCGGCGGGCATCCATTTTGTCGTGGGCGAAAAAGGCGCGAAAATAGTGCCCTAGGAAAATGGCGCTTGTATATTTATAGTTTCAATTAACGGACTTTGCACGCTTCGCTTGGCGGACTTAAACTCGCTAACTGGTACGTTATTAGAATAAATAAAACAAATTCGCTGCGAAAAAAGGTTTATAAAAGAAAGTTTAAATGCTGAATTTTTGTCAGCGAAATATATATATGCGAGACGTGTGTTCACGTTTATACTCTGTGGCAATTAAATCCTTGTTCTACAATTTTTATACAAATTTGTTTTGTCAAAAACAGCTTGGGGATTAGATACTACGAATTCGTTAAACTATTTCTATCACCATACAAATCCCAATGTACAATGTACATTCTGTAATAAAATTATCAATTTGGTTAAATGAGTGAGGAAAAGCGATAAATTCCGACGGACGTATAGCATCACAACGTAGGCGTTAACAGACCAAGAAATAAAATTTAAACGCAGTCAATTTAAATGCGTATTAAATGTACATAAAATTTACTGTGACACATAAAAGTCTATGGTCGGAAAATTAATACGTCATTCGAAAGTAAACGACTCATTTGCGCGGCAATAACCAGAATTTAAAGATGTCGATGTAATCCGTTCGACATTATTTAAGTGCAATAATCAATTTATGGCTGTTGAATATTTAAATACAGTTAAATTAACACGCATAAATCGTCGTTGATGATTGTAAATAAAAACTGTATCAATTATCTGTGCTCGAAAAAAACTGTCAGTTGACAGCGAAAGGGCGGGAAAGTGTCAAAATAAATCGTATAGAATCGAGCAAACACAGCGGCATACAATTAAAATCAAGCGATTTCGCTTAAAACGCTATTTAGCGGCAATTACGCCGCGTCATCGGCCATTGTCCAGGGCGATTACGCGTTTCGCACAATGGGACCAATCGGGGCCTTAACGAAGCGCGGGGCCGGCGCCGGCACTCCGAAGACGTAATTTGCGGTACAAATTGCAGACGAATTTCGAGCTGCGGCAAGTGCTTGCCGTTGGAGTTGGAATCGATGGGCAATTTGCTGGCGGACAAACAAGATGTCTGCGACGCTGACGTTTTGGATATAATTCACTCAGTTTTGAACGAGTCTTCGCTGTGAATAGGTCAAAGTACAGGCAAGATAGTTATAGAAGGTACTAAAGTTGTATAATTTAATAATATTATACCTACATAATTGTATTGTAAAAAGTTTAATCCGTATTTATTAATTTCTGTTCCATTTCACCGTGTTATCAAAAGTTTTCAAAACTGTAACTGGCCACTAAAATATATTCAATTATATTATAGACTAGCCCAGTCCGTTGGGACAGTAAATCCGATATAAGGTATCAGGCGCCAGACCGACAGCTTTGGACATTCTCTGAGGCATGTACGTGTAGCACCGCTTACTTCCTGACCCAGGACTGCTTTTAAAATGATTCTACAATAGTAAATTCTCGAAAGAGACTTATATAAAATTTCAATAAAGCTTGCACGTAAAATAAAGTGAATAAATGATATCCCATTAAAAATGTACTCATAACCATCACAAATAATCAATCACTAATCTATTTATTATTTCATCGTGAAAGTTTATCAATGATTTTTATCATAGTCCCTTCTGTATCTAATGACAGTCTTCAGTCTATATGAGCTAGCCAATTGACCGTGCTAAACAACACTAAATAAACTCCAATACCCGCGTTATCCAAAGATCATAATAGTTACCTAAAGTACAGGGCCGGTAATTATGCGCTGACAAAAGCGCTCTTTGTACGCGCCTCCAATAATGGCATCAACTTTACTAATTTCGCCATGCCGAGCCCAGCCTTTGTTCTGCTGTCTTTTATAACTAGCTAGTCTATATAAATAGGAATACTAAACTATAACTACGTATAATAAGACGCTTTTGTATTCGCGTTGGTAAGAAAAACCTTGGCGCTGGTAATGTTAGTTTTAGTTAGGATTATTTAAAGCAGTTTGATGTAGCATTTATAATAATATGGCAATTAACCAAATATAAATGTTTATTTTTATTTTAATACTAGCTTCCGCCCGCGACTCCGTCCGCGCGGATGTCGGTCTTTGCGTGGATGGTTTATTTCTCCATTTTGAGTAACTGGGACAATGACATCTTATAAATATCTATTGGACCCAAATACGGCTAGGTCTATAATAATACGCAACGTGTGTTCGCGGTACCTACTACAGAACAACGTCTATGGATAACTGAAAAATTGAGATTAATTTTTTTTCTACGTATTTTTCCAGGATAAAAAGTATCCTATTTTACGCCCAGGATAATAAGGTATAATTATACCAAGTTTCATCGAAATCGAACCGGTAGTTTTCACGTGATGTCTTCACATACAGACAGACAGACAGACAGACAGACAGACAAAAATTTTTTTAATCACATATTTGGGTTTGGTATCGATCCAGTAACACCCCCTGCTAGTTATTTTTTCAATATTTTCAATGTACAGATTACAGAATTGACCCTTCTACAGATTTATTATATGTATAGATTATCTAAAGATAAATGAATATGTTCTAAAGGTAAATTAATTGTAGTTTTCTATAAGTATAACGAATTATTATAATTTGTACTTTATTTATCCAACACCATTTACTAATTGCTCATTTAATTAACATTTAGATGATAACTAAATATAATTTAGAATAATTTTAAAGACAAAATATTACAATTTTCAATCAATTGCTATAAAAACATTCAGTGCATGTGATTCGAAGAAACAAGATGAGACCAATAATTCTATTAACCTATTTCATAGAATGATCCGATTTTGTTCACATAAGAAATAATAAAAAAAACTTTTGTATACACGCAACAAACATCATCATCATAAGCAATTATACTCCGAAGGCACAGATAATAAATCTGCAATTGAATAAAAATAACATTAATAACAGCACTGTTGCTATAAGAGGGTACTTTCATAAAATCTATGACGTAATACCATCAACAAAAGATAGAACAAGGTAGGAATTATTGAACGAACTTCAAGTCAATAACTCGGAAATTGTGAAAGTTATATTGTTTTGTTATCAGCGAGTTTGATTATATTTAATGTGAATAAAGGATTAATGCTATTATGATAATGGTTCGTGTAGACATTATTTTATGAGAAATGTTTATGAAAAACTAGTTCAAACCGGTGTTCAGGATAAAAGCCTATATTATGTTTTCCAGGTCTGTATTTATCTGCATACAAAACATTATAACATAAGTATGACATGCATACGTAGCAAATGCTGTATAATTGGATGACAGCAATGTTAATAATGTCAGAGAGGATAATTTTTTCAGAGGATATTTTCATCTTTATAACAAATTGAAGGAATAAATTATGAACTACTCCACAACCTAGCTACTACAAAACTACATCTGTTATAAGTTTAACATGCATTTTTGAAATAACTACGCAACGTAAAAATATTTTTTATCTTTTTCCCAAGACAGACAACCTTAACTATTATTCGAAGGTCTCAAATGACCGAGCTAAAAAAACAAAATCATTAAAAATGTCTGCTATGACTAAACATCTTTATTATAACCCGTAATGGCGAGTGTATTGTGAGTCGTCGGAAATTTGCTTTTTACAGCATCCGAGGACTATTAAAGGCTAAATTATACAAATTCTCTCCATTAATTATAAAAATTATAACAGAAAGGGAACAGGCGAGATATTTTATTGTGTCGTTTACTTGAATTATTCGCGATCTCACTTTTAATAGGTACAAGAATAAACAAATGTATCTGTAACTTAACGCAAAATTGTGACGGTATAAACTTTGGATATGAATGTTGCCCGATTACACAAAAACTTCATAATCCACGCTTGGAATTTAAACGAAGGCTTATATTCTGTAAAAGGTAGATTAGCTGCGATGAAGAAAATTTGGAGAAAAGTAATCTACGTTAACACAAAAGTAGCATAAAACTCTTCGTATAATTTATGTTTAAAAAATACAAGTCTATACAAAAGCCATTTATCGAGATAAAGACCTTTAAAAGACGTGCATAAGTGAGAACATGAGAGCTTTCATTGTGCTGAAACTAGCAATATGGCGGAAGTAAAATAAGAAAACGATTACACAGCAAGAAATATAATGAAAGTGTGTATTATTTAATAGGAACGTTGTAGCCTGTAGGTAAACCGGCGTGTGTCGGCGCGCATTATGCTAAATAATACATAGGATCGCGGCATCTACCACGCTGCGATGTCAGATTATAAAAAACAAAGAGGTGAAATGCATTGTTTTAAACGTGATTTAATGGTGAAACGTTTTACCCTTAGTCCGTAGCATTTTTGCGGTGAAATCCTGGAGAATTAAAGCGTTTAACTTATTCCATGTGCGACGAGATTATCAGATTAATGATATGTTTTTGTTCCTCTTAGTTGTTAGATACATGTATCTTTTTTATAAAAAGCAAAGCCACCTATAGTAAATAACATACATTTATTAAATAATAATTCTTGTTTCATACTCCTTTTAGTATAGTGGGATCGAAAACCTGTAATGTTTTCAACAAACTCTATTTTATGTTAACATCCATATACAGGCTGATGTTCCCTAAGCCATATTACATTGATTATTAATAAATAGCCACCGAATTAATATACACAGGTCTCAAATTGTGTCGATCTCAATTAAGATCGCCGCTCGAGCCTCGAGAGACCACAGGACTGGTACAGTACGGAGATGTCGAACTCAGATTCATTAAAATTATTCACGCAATTATAGAACCTTTGCCGTTATAATAATTGTCATTAATACATGCAAAGGCGCGGAAAAGAAACTGATGTTTTACAGCAGTAGTGATATTCGATATTTCTTAAAAAATCAATAATGTAACAAAATGTAATAGTATGAAAAAAAAAATAAAAAAAACGATTTGTCAAAATAGTACAGCAGTAAATATCTCTATTATAAACAGTACATAAAGTAAATAGTAAATAATAAAAGTGTAACTAAAGTGCTTTGTAACGACAAATTATTCGATGAAGAGCAAAATGATTGAATTGATTAGAGGCCTATATTAATATACATAATATAACAGCATAGCATGTAACATAATGATGTCATCGCCACGTACACACGGATATTATAGCATATGAGAATAGGTCACAGCCTACTTTGTTGATAGGAAAAAGCTACGAAGTTAACTAAAATATTATATTCAGATACCTTTGAATATTAACGTATTTTTTATACTTCTGTTCATCACCATGACATTAAAACCCAATTATTTCTTTAACTAGGATTTTCAATTAAACAGTCCAATAAAAATCTTACAATTACTATGAAATAAATAGTAAATATAGTCTATTTTACAGTGAACACTAAAGCCCTAGATTCTTGTAAGCGAGTGGCGGCAGCATTAGGTCAAACCTCTTAAGTTAATTATCTGACCGAGCTGTTTTTCAATTTACACTCGATTCAATAGAAATCGCTTGTTAATAAGACTCACTATTAATTCTTTTAACTGGACGACTGGACGTGATAATTCTCTTAGTTGGTTTTGTAAAAGAATTAGATGTATTGTGAAGTATTATTTAATTTTAGATTTGTAGTGTGTATCTTAGGGAATATTGAGGGGTATTACAGTAAGTAGAGTTGATTTATGAGTATGAGTGTTTTTGGAAATAAACTAAAATGTTTAAAATAAAATATTAGACTACGAATACATAATGCTATCTATACCAACACACTTGTATACATATAAATATGAATATTCGATATCAGATTCAAGAGGAATAAAAACTTGAAATTTAACCCTATCATATAACAGCTGATAACAAAAGGCAAGAAATCAGACACTAGATACTAAAAGGCCAGAATGGACCTATATACATCACGAACAAGGTTAGGCAATTTCGGAGGGTCGTGTTACGTCTAATGCACACTAAAAACCTTTGAAGACGGATTGAGTTCCTTTAACAAATAATGTAATGTACAGATAAAAAGTAAATGTACAAAAAAAGTCTGATTTAAACTCATTCATCTATTGTGTTCCAATATATATGTGATTTTCCAAAATCAAATAAAACTTATCTACATGCTTTTCAAATCGTAAAAACCTTTCCTTATAGTAAAAACGTAATAAGCATCAAGTAAATTTATATTTACTAGATAGATTATAGTTTATAGGCAGTCACCCTACGATCAAATATTATTTTTCCACTTTAAAACTAGGCCTTAAAAGCCTATGTTTAACGGTCAGTTACTATCCTAAGGCGGTCGATCGAATGGCGGAAATTACATATAAGCAGGCCGCAAATACATCTGATAAGTGGCTTTCCACGCTACTTGATTGATGCCTTCATTGCGACCCTGGTGTTGCTGCCCTGTGCCTGTGCTGTGATATCGAGTGTTACAACACTTGGAACAAATTATATAACATAAAAGAAAGTATATATGGTTGTTGGAATAACTCAATGGTTAGGTCGTATGTGGGGTATTGCTAAAGAAATTAGGTTGAAATTATTGTCGTACCTACTGTGTGATGTGTAGTTATTGTACTTACGGTTTTATTTATGAGTAAGTTTTCGTGTTTATCCATTGTTGTATGTTTAAAAATTGCTTTCTTTGTTTTAAGTGTTAGCCGGAATGCTTATCAACAATTAAAATCACCATAATTTTATGTCCCGTCTACAATAAATTTAAGGGCAATGCGACTCGCGTCCTACTAAGTTTATAATCAGCGGAATGTTTCTTTAAATAAAAAATTAACACCAATTTCAACCCGATGATTTTGTAATTAGGGGCCGAATCTTAATTAATATGTAAATCAAGGCTTAGTTCGTAGTTAATGGTAAGAAGTCGGTGTTATGTGAGCGAAACACGCTACGCTAGCATGGCCAGAAATACAGCAAATATTTCCACTCAACTTGAATGAAATGTAATTAAAGAAGTGGTGGCGGCGGAAATTTTATTTCGAAATAGTTTGAGTTCGCGAAATTAATTTGGAGCCGCAGAATAAACGTGTTATGTTCGTATTCATGCACATACGCCATTGACAACGTTATTAATAATGTTTTGTCGTAAACAAATGATAATAATCGAAAAGCTTAACGAAGAATTTGTCGTTGAAATATTTGTGATATGTCACAATACATCAACACGGGATTACATTTGTAAAGATCAAAATAAATCTGCCGTTTCATATTAATATTTTGACAAATTGAAACAAAACAACTAAGCAAAACAAAATGATTCATTACAAGTATTTCAAAAGTGTTGTGTATAGTATATATTGTCAGCAATACTTGTACATTTAACGACTAAGATATCCTTTATCAAAGCACCAACGGTCACCAAAACAATCCGTACATTCTACAACTGCATATTCGCAAACAAACAAGGCACAAAAAACAATCACCATAATCCAGCAGCGAGGGTTTAAAATATTCACTCATTAAAAACTTTTCAACGCGTAATGAAAATCTTATTGGACTGCAGGCGGGTTAAGGGGACAGAAATGGCCCGGGTAAATGTATTACGAATGGATCGCTGCCTTTGATTCGTCACATCAAAGACGATAGCTCTCCGCTAAATCGCATCAGGGAGCTTTGTTTCTAGACGGTAGGTAAATTTGTAAAGGATAGATCTCGAGCGTCCTATTGTAAAAATGCTGAGTATTGAGTCGAGTGTGCAAATAGTTGAGGGATGTCTATTGCTATTAACGAATCGAATACTCTATAAGATGTTATATATAGAGTCTAGAGCACTTATGTTTTATTCAGCTATAATTTTGTTCAAGTTTTTGTTTGTATATTGGGTAAACTGACAATTAAGGCAGTAAATTGCGAATAAAAAAATTATAAAAACAGCTTATAACCATTTCAATGTTATTATTTAATGAGAAAGTACATTTAGTTAATAAGTTTGTCTTGTAAATGCATCGAAATTATTATCAATCGAATATTGAAGAAGAAAGAAAGTATATAATTATTACTGAACTAACATTGCACTCAAAACTGTAAGTACAAATATATCATAGTATGATTCTATAATTAATTAATTTAATAATTAGTATAATTAAGTATTCTAAATTTGATTGTTCAATAACATCAATTTAGAATTATTGCTTTTCAATAATCCAATCAACTACACATAAAGCACTTGTATTTCCAAGCCCTTATGCGTCACATCTATAAAACCTACCCCCACCAATAACCAAATATTGCATAATCATTTACACCTCAAACCTGAACTCGATATTCGAGTTAAAAATCCCAGTTTGGGCCATCGCCAAGCGCGTTACGTAACGGGCTGCAGTAATTTTAAGAAGTATATTGGTTTAGTTTTACACGGCGCTTGCCAACCAGGCCAGTATTAACCCGTGGTTTATTGCATTTAACTGGAGGTTATATTTAAGAACGCTACCGAATACAAATTAGCGCTAACGCCCGTTTGTGGTACAGGGAGCTTGGAATGAGTGCAAGCGTACTGTATACTTCAGCTTAAATACGTACTGTATGTGTTTAATAATTTAATAATACGAATTAACATATTAAATGTTTCTGTGCGAGATCATGTGCTAATGTAATGCTGTATACTTTTATTGATAAAAAAATTACAAAAAATATACGTATAGATGACTGGAAAAAATTATGTACAGTCTTCAATGAAAATCGCTAAATCGACAAATTATTGAAATACATAATTCACTCTAAGACTTGATTTTATTCTCAATCCATCCAATTTAAGAAATAAAAAACAGTAATAAACCTTTTTAGCTTTCGATATCAAATAAACAGCCTGCTTACGTATTCACGCGGCATTGTTTACGAAACGTAAAGATTTAAAGCGTAGCGCCGTAGCACCGTAGCGGCGTAGCAGCGTAGGCTTCACGTAGGCGTCACAATTGTTTTTACAAACTGGCAAGTGTCCAAGGGAGCTACGTGGTCAGTGTACTGATCAGCTGATTACGGCATTGGAACGGTTAGGAGACTGTATTGGTTCTCTAACCAGGATTAACCAGAATCTTGGCAGAGGACTGACTTGCTTGGAATTTCATATGTACGATGTGTTTAGACAATTTTGGGAAATTCTCCGTTCATTTAATTGAATATGATGTGAAAATACGTTTGCTTTGTGTAGAATTTACTTTTTAGTTATTTAATAAATAAATAATATATTAGACAAAGATTTTTATATTGGAAAAAACAAAGTATAAGGGATGTGATGTCATTTACTTGAATTTTTATTATCGTGTATTAGCAACCGAACAATTTCCAATGATATAAATTTCCTTCGCAAATTACATAACAACCTAAATATGCCAAAGCCTATATATTAGTTATTGAAGATCACAAAACATAAAGCATACGATTCGAAATCCTTGTTCTACAGAAAACGAGACAAAAGAACAAAATCTCGGGCTGAGAGCTTAACCTATAGCCTCATATTTATATTGAAGGCACTATTTCCGAGGCTTCATTCAAGACCTACTTTCCGTCTTTACATTATGAACGAACTCTGTGAATGCTTTATGCGTCCTGTTTTGAGATCGGCTTTTTATTAATTGCAGCGAGACTTCAAGTACGAGTAATGAAGATAATTACGAGAGATTTTAAGGAATAATTCGGATGGAAAATTGCTTGCACGCCCGGATTATAGTTTGTACTTGAATAAAACATGGCTGAACAAGCTAATAGCGGTTTGAAATAATTCATATTTTCTATATTTATAACGTGATTGTACGCTATTTAATATTGCTGCATTATAGAAATAAAGTTGGAGCTTACTGAAAATGAATGTGTTTAAAACTTCCTGACATTTAAATTCAAATGTCTAATGTAAATAAATATAAACCCGTAAGAATTTATTTAAATAAAAAGGAGAAATATTTCTCAATCTCTGAAGTTTTCCGTCTACATTCATTTCGTCGTAGCACTTAGCTACGAATCGCGTAGTCGCGTAGCGCACTCGTAGTATATCTTTTTCTATTCAAGAGCAGTTTACGTAACAGCAAAAGTTGCAGAGTGTTATCCAACTGCTCATGAAAAGATAAATTCTGTTAGTTACGAGGATTTATTTTTGAAACACCAGCTTTATCTTTATTTGTATAACACTGGGTTGGAACTAAATATGGTTTAAATGTTCCGATATTTATTCAAACTGGCTACGAATTGAACTATTATAAAAAATACTTATTGATAAATTGAAAAAAAATGATTAAATACTACGTTATTTCATTGCTATAATGAATAAAGTTTCCAAGTAAT
The DNA here is from genome assembly GCF_905220415.1 of Colias croceus. NCBI lineage: Eukaryota > Metazoa > Arthropoda > Insecta > Lepidoptera > Pieridae > Colias > Colias croceus. The sequence goes on along the minus strand of NC_059541.1, from coordinate 1,235,067 downwards.
CAATTGAAAAGAATTTGTAAAGCTGTAATTGAATCATAAGAATTGAATTTATTTTAATATTGACGATATTTTTGTTCACATAGAAATATCACGGGAATTATAATTTATGATTACTACTTTTAAGTATATATCGTTGCAAAACATTAATTTTAAGGACAGGAACTTGAAATCATAAAATGTTAGTAGCTTCTTTTTAATTATAAACTATTGCAAACATCAAAAGATTCACAAGACGTTTCCATACATCTAGAAGAGTGACATAACTTAATGGCACTAAACCTTGTAATTAGGTCAGGCCACTTAATTAACAAGTGTCATTACGAATGTGCCCGGTGCGGCCGTTGACCCCGTGACGTAAGCACTGACATCTCGGTTTTGAAGAGCCCGAGGCGTGACTCTGCGTTTGTTTCTTTTTAAGGATTCTGTTCTATTAAGATGTGTTTTCGAGCTTGCAACAAAGTTGCATTTAAGGGTAGACTTGTAGCTTCAAATTAAATGCATGTTGTCAAAAGTTTTAGTACGTATCACTTTATTAGATTACCAATTACCAAGTTAATTTAAGAAACGACCATACTATTTTGGTCAGGTTTCAGTTGCAGTAGAAAATGTTTCCTAAGAAGTTTAGAAAGCATTTAAGCGGTGTAAAAAATCTCCTATCGTGGGCGCACGTTAGTTCTATACCTACATGTTTCAATAAAGTCTCTGTATAAAGTTCCGAATGACCTCTAGACTTCTAAGTGATAGAAAAATATCAAAATTAGAAGCAATCTGTCGCCGAATCTTTACTTACATAATATGAATGTAATAAAAACATATGAAATAAAAAATGTATCATAAAATAAGGTATTTCTCAGAATTGATATTTAGAAGCAAAGCAATTTTATTTATTTCTTCAAGTATGATAAGTGTAGATATTTTATTTGTTTTGTAAAAGTATCATTAATTAAATTTACTTCAAGATGAAACAATACAAAAACATAAAAGTATCAACATTACACAGCTGCACTACAATTATCTAACAGTGAAATTCAAATGCAGTGCATAAAAGGTAACAATAGTAGAATAATTTAAACCATAATAATAAATACACGTAACACGGATCGATTTAAAGCGAGGCAATCGCAATAGTAAATTTCGTTCGCGCCATTTCACACGAATGCTGAAATTCCTTTTTTAAATTTACTTAATAATTCACGTGGCGCCATCTGTGCGTGGACCTACATTTCACGGTTTCGAAGTTTTTTTTATTAATTCAACGTTATATATTGTCGGTAGTTAAGATAAAACAATTTATGTTTCATTTAAATGTAATTAATGAAATTTATTATGAAGTTTTGCTCAACAGAAAATTACGGGCCATTATTTTCATTTGCGAACATAATTCTATTGGATAAATGATGCGGAAAACCGTTTATGTAATAACAGATACAGGAAATATGGATATTCATTTCATAAGTGCATTTGGCGCTATAGGTTTCAGCCAATCATGAGTATACGAAAACAAACAAATTTGATAAATAGGTGTGTATCATTTCAGATCAGACAAATGAATTATTAGTGTGTAAACACCCCTTCACTGGTAAAATTGTCTTACAAATAGTTACATACATTTTAATAACATTTTTCAGCCAACATCAAAACTCAAATACTAATTGTCCCCAAAAATTGCTTACAACGTCCCGCCACGAACTCGATGACGTCATCAGTTTTCAAAAGTATCTCTTAATAAATTGTCACTCAAATTAACAAAATCACTGAGTTCAAAGGGGCAAGGGCAGGGGCAGTGGGGTATTGGGGTAGAAACAACGGCACATTGTAATTGCTCCAATTTGTCGGTAGCACAGGCGCTCAGAAGATTGCTAATGACGTCACACCTCTTGCGTGCTGTATTGACGTTTTTACAGCACACGATATTGATACGATAATTAAAAGATTTCAAAAATATGAATCAGTTACAGTAATATCATATATTAGTCAATGTATTTATGTCTTCAGGTTTCCAAAGGATTTTCTGAGCAGACTTTCTTTTCAAGGGTAGTCATGATTTGTAATTTACAGTACCTACTTAACTTCGTTTGAAACATTAATTAAATTATAGTTAAGTCAATCATACATTTTATTTGTACTTGCTAAAAAAATCAATATACGACCGATCGAATACCAAGTGCGTTTACATATTATGAAGAAATTGTAGTTCTAGAAAAGGCAACACTGCTTGCAGCTTTGCTACCCACATTTCAGCATATTGTTTTCCAATTACTGCAACGACATCGTGTCGTCAGTAACAAACGTCCCCCAGTCTCGGAGACCACAATTAACGTTCGTTTCAAGTTTTCTTGTGAGTGGAAAATAATTGCGATTGAGTTGCGAATTCAGTGCTATCTGACGCTAGCGAGCCCTTAATTGGTGCTTAAATAGCGAATTCGTATCGCGAAAACATTTTAATAGCTACGACTGCGCTGTCATTTGTACGAACCAATTATATTTATTGCTCGTCATCGATCTTATTAACGCCTATTCGAAATTTAAAATGCAGTGTGAATGGTGTAGAGAGTTCTTGTAAAATGTGTGAATGTATTCATAGTGAATATTAATGCTTCATATTTGTTTTGTAAGTTGGGAAAAAGGGTTCCTTCCAATAATATCATATCCTATATAACCCAACTTTGTACTGTTAGAATCAGATAATGATGTACATCGATAGAGCTGCTTTTAAACAAACTATACGGTTTTATTACTACATATAACTATTCTCTTCAAAAATATAATATAAATTCACTTTTATTTATTTAAAAAAAGCATAAAATCAACATCTATCTAGCCAAAACCTATAAGTTTGTTTGGATTGCAACAATTTATTCGATATGTCATTTGAATAAAAATATTATCCTCCCGTTAGCAATTCGAGCAACGTAATTGACCCAGTTTTGTCCATTCGGCATTTCGCGTCGAATTCGGCTCGATCGGTCAAAACTGTCTCCCTAAATCTCTACAGTTAGACCAACTTTTTTATTCAATTCCTATATATCATTGAATACAGAAACATCGAACGTTTCTCTACCAAATTCCACGATATTAGGTGCCTCGTTTATTACTTGACAAGGGTTTACAGAACCTAATCATAATTCATTGATATTATCATAATTCGTGTCTAAATGTAAATTCGTACCTTCTTATTATGAGCAAAAGAACTTAATGAATTTATTCTCATTCCTATATTTCGCGAGGATAATTGAAATTTTCTTTATAATACCAAGTTTTTGTAAATAAAATGAGAACTGAAAGTATGGCTATGAGAGCTCCGCACCGGCTTTTAATTAGCAAACGGCGTTATCCTCAGAGCGGAGAGATTTGATTGTTGCTTTTTTGAGAGATGAATAAGATATTCGATAATGTCATTTCGTTGTTAATCCCCCGGGTTTTTGCCTTTTGTAGAGGAAATGTAGCAAAGCCATTGGTAATCAGATTTTAATCCAGAATGTTTGTTGTATTTACATTATTTCCTTATATTATTGTACCACGACAATGAATGAACACAAATAGAAAATGTAACTTAAAACTGTAACAAAAATTTATATAAAATATATGATATATCGCAAGAAACAAGACAACCCAAACAAAAAAAGCTACTCTAATTATTTACAAAATAAAAACATTCATCGACAATATGAAACCTAAAACCGTCTATGCTTTATCAAATTTCAATAGGAACTCAAATAAAGCGTAATTCCCATTCCACAATTATGCTGGTAGCAGGGCAAAGCGCCTCATTAGGGCGCCAAGATTCCGCGGGAAACCAAACCGGTGCGAACAAAGGAAAATATAGTTTATTAACCTTTGATCTATGAAAATCTCTCCAAATTCTTGATAAGGAGCCGTTGAGGCGTTATTTGAATGTATATTGTCTCAGATATGATACGTAATCAATATTGTAATCTGTTACCTTCTTATTAATAGTAATTCGAGTTGAAGACATTCTTGATCTTTCAGGCATATATAATATTGAAGCGGTTCGACAAACTTGCTACGCAGGTAGATTTGGTTTGGCAGATTTACGTTTTATCTAGGTTACATGTGAGCCAAAGCCGAAATAAAATAAATATATAAACTAGCACTATTAGAATAGTATAAAATATCAAAAGATGAATTTTTATCATCAAACATCGAAGTAAATGATACAACTAAAACAAAAATAAAAAACTATCCACGAATGTAAAACAACACTGATTATAACAATAACATCACTAACATTAACAAAATGAAAAGCTAAATCTCACTGCATGCTGTCCTTGTTTCGTTCATACGTTAGAGTGCGACAAAAATTTCCTTTAAATTACTCGGAATAGTGCACTTATTGTTAGTACAAAGTATTTTGTGTACGCTTAGTTTGAACTCCGTTTATTATTCTCGGCGTAACGTTAAGTTCGGGCACTATATCTGGTTACATAATTTTACGGAATAAGGAAACATATGCTGTGAAGTTTGTAGGATAAAATTTTTGTTGGAATTTTTTTAGATTTTGTCAGATTATTTTAGTAAGGAGTATTAAGCTATGATAAGTTATTGATAGTTACATTTATACTAATATAGAAGTTGATATTAATGGTTATAATGAGTAGCTCTACTATAGTTTCTTCTCGTTAGTTAAAGGAACACATTTTGCGTTCGACTTTGTGAATACCGTAATATTACAACTTTATAGCTTTCACAGTAACTTCTTTCAAATAGAAACGTTCTTTCAAAGTTTCAGTTACTCAGTAAGAAAAAGCACATAAAATCGACCAAAAAACTAATTTTATAGAATACTATTTATAAAGTATTATTGTATTAATGTTTTTGTTCCAACTTATCTCCAGAAAAGCAACCATTAAATCTCCATTACGCACAATAAAACAAAACAAATAAATAAGCGCAACTCCAAAACGATACAATTGAAAGAAAAATAAAAAATCAGTTGGATTTTTTCACAAGCAAATGTTTTCAACAAATATATTTGCCGTTCAAACAAAAAGTCGGGCGTATGGAGCTGTGATTTTTGTGAAATATTTTTTACTCTTGCTTCCAATTGCAGTCATTTTGTAGTCCACTCGCATTATTGGTGCTCGTTCTACATTTTTGCGACATATACATATAAGTTTAGTGATGTATCCTTGTGTTTTGTATGTATATTTCTCACGTAACACACGTGAGAAATATACATACAAACTCAAAATGCGATTGCGATGCTTTTGTCATTATATATTAAAAGCACTTCAAATACTGTACTATACACATTATACTTAAAAAAGAGCGTGTGTGCCGAGCACACGTGTCAAAAGTGAAACATCTTTGGCATGATTCAAAGATGATAAAATCATCGCATTACTCTATGACATGATCGTATTGCCATGACGCAATCTTGAAATTTTACTCTCAACGCGCTTAAAGAAGTTTCACTTCAAAAATCATTGACAATTATGCGACTTAACATCATAATTTTTGTGAACATAAATACGAGATGCATTAAGGCAAAATAAAACTCATTAATATCTCGCAATCGAATAAAACAACACACCATAACAATGGGAATCGAATCGGGCACCGTTCGTTTAACAATTAAAGCTCACTTGAACGTCGATTGTTTTAATTAAACGAATTTCAAGAGTAATCGCATATAGTGCCACTTGCTAATGGGATTTTGGATCTTTTTTGTAAAATTACTGATCATTTATTGTATTAGTATTTATTTTATTGGTTAATATTGTTATAAGGTACCTTGTAGGATGATAGATAGTCATGCTTTTTGTTTTGTGTTTTTGTTGTCTGGTTTGACAGTATTAATAGTTATTAATCAGTATCAATATTACTAGTTACATCAAGAAAACAGTGAGTAACTGCTCGTTACACAATATTTATTATGAAAACAATATAATGAAACATTTAATCACAGATATAGATTATAAAAATCCTTTTTCATTTATAAAAATCAAACTTAAATCACTTTATTTGCGGCGACGAGCGGAAAATAATAATATTATTGAAAAGTTCTTAACGAAGTTACGAGCGGAGTCGTAAGATAAACTAAACTGGACTCATTTCGATGCAACTTTTAGTTTTTATTGAAAAACGTATTTAAAATCGTATTCGCGGGGATTTTTTTTCAATTAGCGCCGCGTTAGCTGAACAAAAGTTTGGTTTTATTTGAGCGACTAATAAAAACTACCGTGTATAATTTTATACAATAATTTATACTTTTTATTTTAAAATAAAATTCTACAGTGAATTTTATGGACCGTAATTGCTTAGCAATTTTATAGTCTAGTTGCAAATAGAATAATATCGATACAATATAATATTTAGATATTTTCATTGCATCTTTTTTATACAACGTTTTTCAGTATGTTTAATCAAGATAAAGTATCTTCTGCCTTTACTGACTTCAAAAATCCCTGTAATAGATCTTATTTTATATTTATAACACTGTCATAACATTAACCTCACGACAAATTCTACAAAAAAGAAAAACAAAATATTTACCACCCGAAAACTTTAGCTATAAGCTTTAATACTGCCAACACAGGCTTTACAGAAACACTTATAATAAAACGTGACGATATTTCGCAAAAATCCATAAATCGCGATAATGACTGAGTAATTTTTATCTCTTTAAGTATAAAATAGGAACTCGCACCATTGTGCCGAAGGTTCCCGAACATCAAGTGTCAGTGAACGATAAAAAATAATGCAAATTCACTCCGTCCCGGGATAATGTCCGATCGTTACATAGATAACAGATTTACAGGAGTTCCAGGGACGCGCGGGAGAAACGCGCTCTATTGTAGGTTTACGAGAAGCTTAATAATAAGCCTATGTGTAATAGCTATTCACAGGAAATAATAAAATGAAAATCATTAATTTCTTAGTTATAAATCAAATGAGATTAAATACCACGTATGGATAAGGCTTTGAATCTCTTAAACAAAAATGCCTTATGTTCTAAGCTTATATATTCTTCGATATGCCATTAGTCTTAATGAGCAAACTTTGTAACATGAATATGAGACAAATGATAAACATAAAAAAAACCTTGTTTCTATTTTGTAATGTTATTATTACAATCTAGAGCGCGACTTAAACGCTCGTGTGTAATTTGCCTTAGCGCTATAAACGACATCACCCTTACTTAGGAAAGTGATTCAGGTGGTCGTTTGGAATCCTTTTTTCATTTTAACCGTTCTGAGTGAGAATTTATATTGATATTGCCGGTTTAATGTTCCTGGAATTTACTAAATTTTTTCCCATTTTCTTGGAAAATTCCAGGAGCTAGGTAATTCGGTTTCGCGGCTATAAAAACTTGTTGATCACTTTTTGTTGTTTGTCCTGAATTTTATGAAATGAATATTTTATTTATGAATGACTACAGGCGATGTACATAATCATTAATTGTAACCTTAAAGAATTTACTTGCTTTGTCTTGTATCAGGTGATCTTCACAGATATGCAAATATCAATGCACCTATATCTATATAAAATAACTAATATTGTATCCATTAGTATGCATTTTGTGATATTCGATAATCACTTATAGTTTGTAACAAAAAATAAAACCTCCATGTATTAGGCTTTCTTTTTAGAATTTTAACAAAAAGGCTTTCTTATAAATTATCCATACATATAATATTAGGATATCTTTTTTTAGATTTTTAATACAAGTCTTTGTTATACATTATTATATTCACAAGATATAATCTCGCTTGAATACCCTATGAAACTCATTACCCAGTATCTTATGCCGACATCGTGTCTCTCAATAGGCCTCATTTACAAACAACTTTACCAATTTCCTGTAATAATAGCGTCTTTATATTTATGATTAATAGCTTATTTTATATATATTCTATGGATGAGGGTGGATATTGTGATGGTGTTTATATATAGTATTAGCATTACAAAAATTAAAGCAGTAGTGTGCAAAGTAATTAATTACTTTCGCGTTTTTATGAAAAACGTTCTGTTATCGAGCGCCCTAATTGAAGTCGAACGTTAGTTAAGATTACTTAAGCACTACTAGGTATTTAACGATTTATGAAAGTAATAATTACTAATAAATAAACCACTTGAAATACATTATAGAGACGAAAATAGTATACTTCTAAAACTGATGAAAAAAGTTTGCAAGTAACATGCAGGCATATACATCAATTGCGTTATATCTCCAAAACATTTTTGGAAATAACAAAATTGCCAAGGAAACTTTCACCCCTGTTAGCTTGTTGGGTGAATTTCAAAAAAATCCCTCGTTAGTGCACCCTTGGGATACTCGAAGAATTCCTACATTCAGACGACTAAGGAAAGCTTTAGGTTTTCGTAAAATGAAGCTAAGCGTAAATAAGCCCTTTATATACATACCACAGTATTCTTTATACTATGTACATACTAACTAGTGCTATAACTACTGAAATCTTTATCTTATACTACATAAAAGTCAGTACTATATTAGTACATAAATAGTCTATTTGTATGCCAAATTTGCAGATGCAATTTTACTTTTTATTTTGGCTTGCGTAATTTAATCAATTTAAAAGCAAATATCAAAACATTAACAATATTTTTAATCCCTAAGATTAAACATTGAATTCCTTAACACCAAAACGCATCGTTAACAGTTAAATGTAACCGAATTATTCCTCTTTGCATTTAAGTGCGTTTTTAGAATTTAATAACAGATTAATGAGAAGTTATGGCGCTTGCACGAATTCCGACGTTCCTTCCGCGCGAACTCACTGCATGCTATTCACTAAAATTAGACGCACCCAGTTATTGGGGTTTGTTTATCAATTTACGAAGGTATGGTAATTGTTAATATGTTTATCTTTTACTAAGTATCTAATAAGAATATTATTACTAAGTTTGTTTTCTTTGCGAGGAAATAACACAAATTCATAGTGAACTTCGGTATCGTTCAGAATGTTATTTCATAACATAGTAAGTTTTTATAAATATTCATGCTCAATACAACTGCATTAACAATAGTAGCATATAGTAGTGATAATCCCCCCCCCTACTTTACATGTATCATCTCTATGAATACAGTCGTTTCTTAAAGAAACCTACACTTTCCAGAGGTAAAACCGACTGAAATCGAAGAGAATAAAATACTTCGGCGTGATAATAACAGACGTTAAACTTCAATCTGCGGTTAACTAATACGGTCATAAAATAGAGCATTAAAGCTTATATAATACGCGAGAATCGTATCAAACAGGATAGTTAACGCTTCAACATCCAAACTGGCTTAAACCGTGAACAACTTGCCTAACTCGATAGTAACTAAACAATCGGTGACGTCGCTCTTTGAGTTTCCTAATACTGGTAATACTTACATACCCCAGTACAAGTATAGAACTAGTATATTTCTATTGTAACTAGTAGATGGTATACAAGAAACACCTCGATAAAATCACGCTAAATACAAAGAAAAAAAAGGTTGTGTCGGTTTTAACGTATATGAGTAATTGGCCTTATGATACTGCCTTTACACAGATATCTATATATATATATATAAAACTCAAAGGTGACTGAATATAGTGATCTATCAACGCACAGCCCAAACCACTGGACGTATCGGGCTGAAATTTGGCATGCAGGTAGATGCTAGGACGTAGGCATCCGTTAAGAAAGGATTTCCCGAAATTCTTGCGGGAACGGGGAAAAACGTGGATGCACGTACAAAGTCGTGGGCGGAAGCTAGTAGTATAAACATCATTTATTTTCATAAGCTTAAAAGAGATTAGTATTAGACTTTATTTTGCGAACTACTCTTTGTAAATCTACGTAATTATATCCTTTTGATCGTGATTAAAATTAGCTACTAGGCACAACTTGGTAAGCCCTCGCAGATCCGAATTGCCGAACTAAAATGAAACGGCTTGCTCCAGCAAAATTACTTCTCAAAGCATAGTTTATAGTTTTAGAGCGCAAGTTCTGTACGAAATTCATTATGAAGATATTGAATAGTATCTTCGAGTCGGCAATCATTCAGATTATCGCCGTCCTATGGAATATTCCATTAATTTAATTAATTTCAATATTGTGAGAACTCGGGAGCTATAGAATTGACGTAAATTGAGGATGGAGTTTAGATTATGAACTAAGTGAATTATGATAACGGCCGCCCGCGAATCGGAGTTCTATAAATGTATGTGTGAATTTGGTTTACAATGTGGAACTATAAAGTGCATAGGCCTATATTATAATTATGTAATTGGAAAAGACGAAAGTTGTTACGTAGTTATGGCACTAGGTAGTAAATATGTGAAAAAATAGCCAGTGTTTTTAATGCCGTTGTTATACGAAAAAGTTTATTTTTATTATAATTATAGAAATTTGTATAAGTCAATAAAAATAATAATAGCATGTATATCATATTGTAGTCGACGTGATTTGTGATTTTGATATCGCTTTTCA